>NC_134499.1:901937-1004437 GCF_040206685.1 Ascaphus truei
TAAGGTCCCCCCCCCCCCCCCCAGGCATGGTGGGAAGAAAAGGGGGAAGGGTGGGGGGGGCGCATGCAGAAGGGAGGGGAAGCAGTATCCGGCCGGCCGGGATGGGGAGGCAATGCGCATCCTAGCGGTACAGGTGAGGGGACCCCGCAAGGGGTGAGGGGACCCCGCAAGTGGTGGGGGTTCGGTGGGAAGAAGAGGGAGCCTGGCCGCAGCGGTCATGCGCCCCGTCACTGAGGGGCTCCAAGCTGCCTTCTTCATTGTAAGATAAAAAGGAAACCGTTTTTACTATGGTTAGCCAACCTTGTGCCATAGATGTGGTTCAGCCAGACATATAAGCAATACATGTGATGTTCTAAAATGTAACTTGTTTCAGTCCTTGGGCCACGAGAGGGCAAGTTGTACGAAGATTAAATGTTATTTACAGTATGTGATAAATTTGGACATTCCTATCTGAGTTGTGCAGGCTTAATATTTCAGGAATATGGGAACAGGAAGTGGATGTTGAAGAAAATGAAGCACTTTATGATCGTGCGCTGAAAGTTGGACAGAATTTGCCCAGATCAGCCTGGGAATGGAGTTTTTCCAGATCCACCTGCAGGCGGAGTCTGCCCAGATCTGTCAGCGGAAGAAGCATTTAAAGATTCTGTAGCCATGGGCCAGGGAATATTGGAAGATCCCTTAGAGGGAATAGTCTGGGGAAACAATGGATAATCTTACTAAGAGTGTTATCCATGTGGGAAATAACAATAAAAACAGAATGCAGAATTGGATACAGGCTGAAACAAGGAAGAAGGGCATGGTAAAAAGACTTGGAGGGACTCTGACATCCTACAGGTCCTGCTGGTAACGTTCCTCAGGTGCCTGTAAAAAATCCTTTTACTGTTCTTAGGAAGTATTGGGGTTCAAGAGCTGAAGGCCCTGATGATTTAGAGGAAGTTTCCTTATTCCGAAGAGGTGCATAATATGGACATTTCCATAGTGACAGAATCGGACATGATCCCACCTTTAGTCACCATTAAGAGGTTTGGGTCATTGGGGGATAATGTGGGGGGAAAAGAAAAATAAGTAATATTGCACCTTCTTTGGCTACAAATGTCTGTTTCCATAAGTGACCCTTTAAAGGTGGCAACTGTTAATGTGGCAAGGACGGGCAGTTATTAATGTGGCAAGGACGGGCAGTTATTAATGTGGCAAGGACGGGCAGTTATTAATGTGGCAAGGACGGGCAGTTATTAATGTGGCAAGGACGGGCAGTTATTAATGTGGCAAGGACGGGCAGTTATTAATGTGACAAGGACGGGCGGTTATTAATGTGGCAAGGACGGGCAGTTATTAATGTGGCAAGGACGGGCGGTTATTAATGTGGCAAGGACGGGCAGTTATTAATGTGGCAAGGACTTGCAGTTATTAATGTGGCAAGGACGGGCAGTTATTAATGTGGCAAGGATGGGCAGTTATTAATGTGACAAGGACGGGCAGTTATCAATGTGACAAGGACGGGCAGTTATTAATGTGACAAGGACGGGCAGTTATTAATGTGGCAAGGACGGGCAGTTATCAATGTGGCAAGGACGGGCAGTTATCAATGTGGCAAGGACGGGCAGTTATTAATGTGGCAAGGACGGGCAGTTATTAATGTGGCAAGGACGGGCAGTTATTAATGTGGCAAGGACGGGCAGTTATTAATGTGGCAAGGACGGGCAGTTATCAATGTGGCAAGGACGGGCAGCTATTAATGTGACAAGGACGGGCAGTTATTAATGTGGCAAGGATGGGCAGTTATCAATGTGACAAGGACGGGCAGTTATTAATGTGGCAAGGACGGGCAGTTATCAATGTGGCAAGGTCGGGCAGTTATTAATGTGGCAAGGACTGGCAGTTATTAATGTGGCAAGGATGGGCAGTTATTAATGTGGCAAGGATGGGCAGTTATCAATGTGACAAGGACGGGCAGTTATCAATGTGGCAAGGACGGGCGGTTATTAATGTGGCAAGGACGGGCAGTTATTAATGTGGCAAGGACGGGCAGTTATTAATGTGGCAAGGACGGGCAGTTATCAATGTGACAAGGACGGGCAGTTATTAATGTGGCAAGGTCGGGCAGTTATTAATGTGGCAAGGACGGGCGGTTATTAATGTGGCAAGGACGGGCAGTTATTAATGTGGCAAGGACGGACAGTTATTAATGTGGCAAGGACGGACAGTTATTAATGTGACAAGGACGGACAGTTATTAATGTGGCAAGGACGGGCAGTTATTAATGTGGCAAGGACGGGCAGTTATTAATGTGGCAAGTACGGGCAGTTATTAATGTGGCAAGGACGGGCAGTTATTAATGTGACAAGGACGGATAGTTATTAATGTGGCAAGGACGGGCAGTTATTAATGTGGCAAGGACGGGCATTTATTAATGTGGCAAGGACGGGCAGTTATTAATGTGGCAAGGACGGGCAGTTATTAATGTGGCAAGGACGGGCAGTTATTAATGTGGCAAGGACGGGCAGTTATTAATGTGGCAAGGACGGGCAGTTATTAATGTGGCAAGGACGGGCAGTTATTAATGTGGCAAGGACGGGCAGTTATTAATGTGGCAAGGACGGGCAGTTATCAATGTGACAAGGACGGGCAGTTATTAATGTGGCAAGGTCGGGCAGTTATTAATGTGGCAAGGACGGGCGGTTATTAATGTGGCAAGGACGGGCAGTTATCAATGTGGCAAGGACGGACAGTTATTAATGTGGCAAGGACGAACAGTTATTAATGTGACAAGGACGGACAGTTATTAATGTGGCAAGGACGGGCAGTTATTAATGTGGCAAGGACGGGCAGTTATTAATGTGGCAAGTACAGGCAGTTATTAATGTGGCAAGGACGGGCAGTTATTAATGTGACAAGGACGGATAGTTATTAATGTGGCAAGGACTTGCAGTTATTAATGTGGCAAAGACGGGCAGTTATTAATGTGGCAAGGACGGGCAGTTATTAATGTGGCAAGGACGGGCGGTTATTAATGTGGCAAGGACGGGCAGTTATTAATGTGGCAAGGACGGGCGGTTATTAATGTGGCAAGTACGGGCAGTTATTAATGTGGCAAGGACGGGCAGTTATTAATGTGACAAGGACGGATAGTTATTAATGTGGCAAGGACGGGCATTTATTAATGTGGCAAGGACGGGCAGTTATTAATGTGGCAAGGACGGGCAGTTATTAATGTGGCAAGGACGGGCGGTTATTAATGTGGCAAGGACGGGCAGTTATTAATGTGGCAAGGACGGGCAGTTATTAATGTGGCAAGGACGGGCAGTTATTAATGTGACAAGGACGGATAGTTATTTATGTGGCAAGGACGGGCAGCTATTAATGTGACAAGGACGGGCATTTATTAATGTGGTAAGGACTTGCAGTTATTAATGTGGCAAGGACGGGCAGTTATCAATGTGGCAAGGACGGACAGTTATTAATGTGACAAGGACGGACAGTTATTAATGTGGCAAGGACGGGCAGTTATTAATGTGGCAAGGACGGGCAGTTATTAATGTGGCAAGGACGGGCAGTTATTAATGTGGCAAGGACGGGCAGTTATTAATGTGGCAAGGACGGGCAGTTATTAATGTGGCAAGGACGGGCAGTTATTAATGTGGCAAGGACGGGCAGTTATTAATGTGGCAAGGACGGGCAGTTATTAATGTGGCAAGGACGGGCAGTTATTAATGTGGCAAGGACGGGCAGTTATCAATGTGGCAAGGACGGACAGTTATTAATGTGACAAGGACGGACAGTTATTAATGTGGCAAGGACGGGCAGTTATTAATGTGGCAAGGACGGGCAGTTATTAATGTGACAAGGACGGACAGTTATTAATGTGGCAAGGACGGGCAGTTATTAATGTGGCAAGGACGGACAGTTATTAATGTGACAAGGACGGGCAGTTATTAATGTGACAAGGACGGACAGTTATTAATGTGACAAGGACGGACAGTTATTAATGTGGCAAGGACGGGCAGTTATTAATGTGGCAAGGACGGGCAGTTATTAATGTGGCAAGTACGGGCAGTTATTAATGTGGCAAGGACGGGCAGTTATTAATGTGACAAGGACGGATAGTTATTAATGTGGCAAGGACGGGCAGCTATTAATGTGACAAGGACGGGCATTTATTAATGTGGCAAGGACGGGCAATTATTAATGTGGCAAGGACGGGCAGTTATTAATGTGGCAAGGACGGGCGGTTATTAATGTGGCAAGGACGGTCATTTATTAATGTGGTAAGGACGGGCAGCTATTAATGTGACAAGGACGGGCAGCTATTAATGTGGCAAGTACGGGCGGTTATTAATGTGGCAAGGACGGGCATTTATTAATGTGGTAAGGACGGGCAGTTATTAATGTGGCAAGGACGGGCAGTTATTAATGTGGCAAGGACGGGCAGTTATTAATGTGACAAGGATGGGCAGTTATTAATGTGGCAAGGACGGGCAGCTATTAATGTGACAAGGACGGGCAGTTATTAATGTGGCAAGGACGGGCAGTTATTAATGTGACAAGGACGGGCGGTTATTAATGTGACAAGGACGGGCGGTTATTAATGTGGCATGGACGGGCAGTTATTAATGTGACAAGGACGGGCAGTTATTAATGTGGCAAGGACGGGCGGCTATTAATGTGGCAAGGACGGGCGGTTATTAATGTGGCAAGGACGGGCGGTTATTAATGTGGCAAGGACGGGCAGTTATTAATGTGGCAAGGACTTGCGGTTATTAATGTGGCAAGGACGGGCGGTTATTAATGTGGCAAGGACGGGCAGTTATTAATGTGGCAAGGACTTGCAGTTATTAATGTGGCAAGGACGGGCAGTTATTAATGTGGCAAGGACGGGCAGCTATTAATGTGGCAAGGACGGGCGGCTATTAATGTGGCAAGGACGGTCAGCTATTTATGTGGCAAGGACGGGCAGTTATCAATGTGGCAAGGACTTGCAGTTATTAATGTGGCAAGGACGGGCGGTTATTAATGTGGCAAGTACGGGCGGTTATTAATGTGGCAAGGACGGGCATTTATTAATGTGGTAAGGACGGGCAGTTATTAATGTGGCAAGGACGGGCAGTTATTAATGTGGCAAGGACGGGCATTTATTAATGTGGCAAGGACGGGCAGCTATTAATGTGGCAAGGACGGGCGGCTATTAATGTGGCAAGGACGGTCAGCTATTTATGTGGCAAGGACGGGCAGTTATCAATGTGGCAAGGACTTGCAGTTATTAATGTGGCAAGGACGGGCGGTTATTAATGTGGCAAGTACGGGCGGTTATTAATGTGGCAAGGACGGGCATTTATTAATGTGGTAAGGACGGGCAGTTATTAATGTGGCAAGGACGGGCAGTTATTAATGTGGCAAGGACGGGCATTTATTAATGTGGTAAGGACGGGCAGCTATTAATGTGACAAGGACGGGCAGCTATTAATGTGGCAAGTACGGGCGGTTATTAATGTGGCAAGGACGGGCATTTATTAATGTGGTAAGGACGGGCAGTTATTAATGTGGCAAGGACGGGCGGTTATTAATGTGGCAAGGACGGGCGGTTATTAATGTGGCAAGGACGGGCAGCTATTAATGTGGCAAGGACGGGCAGTTATTAATGTGGCAAGGACGGGCAGTTATTAATGTGGCAAGGACGGGCAGTTATTAATGTGGCAAGGACGGGCAGTTATTAATGTGGCAAGGACGGGCAGCTATTAATGTGGCAAGGACGGGCAGTTATTAATGTGGCAAGGACGGGCAGTTATTAATGTGGCAAGGACGGGCAATTAGGGCCCTTATTTTGGTCCATGGGCATAAGACCTTATGAATGTGTAAAGGCTGTAATATAGTGCTCACATGTCAATGATAATTGGCTGTGTAAGCCTGACGTTTGTATACTTGGGACTCGCGCATGCACGGCCATGAGCGGTGGCGCGGCAGATCATAAAAATACAAGAAAACTGTCTTTTCACGTTGTTTCATGCCACGTGATGCTACGAACCAATCACAGTGCGGCCTAACGCTGTGACATCATAGCCACGCCCTCTAGCCACACGCTTCACTGCTTGCGCTATAGAAACTAAAAGCGCGTCCGCATGCGCACCAGCTTGTACTTTATTACAAACCTAACAGGTTTATTTAAAGAGGTTGAGATTCTATAATCTACTAGAACATCAGGAAGGACGATGTTTTGTTACTGACAGTTGTCATGACCACATGAACCGGAGTTTGTTGTCTCCCGGGTGCTCGGGTTCGGCAGATTGCAGATCGGGTAGATAGATTGTTGGGGGGGGGGAGCTGGGATTGACCTGGCGGTCTTGGTACATGTTGGCACCAATGACAAAGTTAGAGATAGATGGAGGGTCCTAAAAAATGATTTTAGGGATCTGGGCCAAAAGCTTAAGGCAAGGACCTCCAAGGTAGTATTTTCTGAAATACTACCAGTGCCATGCGTCACCACAGGGAGGTTAATGCATGGCTGTGAGGATTCGCCATCCAGGCGGTCACAGACCGTCTCCTCACCCCAACAAGCCTTCCGTGACGGACACTCAGGATGCGCGGTATCAAGGTCCCAGTACCTTTTCTGAGAGGTACCATCTTTATTCTAGGGAAGGGTTGCACCTCAATGAAGATGGATCTTCTGTGCTAAGGGGGAGAATGTTAAAAAGGTTGGAGGAGATTTTAAATTAGGATGGAGGGGGGAGGGGAATGAAACAGATAACAAACTAAATACAAAAGAAGAGGAAACAAGGGGTTATGGAAGTAGAATGGGGGCAAGTGCGAGTTTGACAAGCAGCGAGACACTCATAATAAATACAGATAATACAAGGAAACTTCTAAAGACTAACCCAAGTGGGCGCAGAAAGGATGGAGCAGATAAGATAATAGTATAGGCTGACAACAAACTTAAATGCATGCTTACTAATGATAAAAACCTGACAGATAAAATGGGGGAGCTTGAATTAATAGCTGCAAGGGAGCAGTATGATATCATAGGCATTACTGAAACATGGTGGGATAAAACTCATGACTGGGCAGTTAATTTAGAGGGTTATTCCCTTTTTCGGAAGGATCGACCAAATAGAAGGGGAGGTGGAGTATGTTTATATGTTAAACCGCATCTAAAATTTATTATAAGGGAAGATGTTTATGAAGGGAATGATGAAAATGTACAGACCTTGTATATAGAAAGTAGCAGTAGATGTAAAAGTATAAATAAAATGTTGTAGGGATATGCTATAAACCAACAAATATCTGTGAGATTGAGGAAACTAAAATACTTTTGTAAATGGAGAAGGCATCAAAACTGGGCCATGTTTGCATAATGGGTGATTTTAATTATCCAGACATAGACTGGGGCAATGAGATTAGCATTACAACAAAAGGACCATGTGAATGCGTAATGCTAAAGACCACAACAGTGAGATGGGTAAATGAGTGAATAACCAGATACTCGTGGGGGGACCCCTGAATATAAACTTGATAGGCGACAGGTACTGGGTTACAAATCCTGGATAATGAGCTCACTAATAAGTGACGCTGATGTAAACAATAAAACCAGGAGCGATAAGTATAATCACACCCTAAGATGTACCAAATGTCTTAATAAAGTCCTGAGCAGGAAAACATGTAGCAAGCGGTTAACTCACTCGGAGTGCTGCAACGTCCATGCAATCCGCAGGTAAGGGGTCCCCAGTTTCACGCTTCTCAGAGCGCTTTCTCAAGTAAAGTGCTTCCCTTGAGAAAGCGCTCTGAGAAGCGTGAAACGTTGGTGGGGCTCTCCTTTGCCCTTTTTTCCATGACCAATAAATAACTTTTTTATGGGATACGCACCCTCCTTTCTACTTTTTTCTGGATATCTACAGTAGTGCTTTGCCAGTTTTCTTCCTCTCTATCAGTTTACAACAAAATGAAACAGGTTTTTGGGAGTGCTTAAAGACAATTATATGACCCAAATTATTGAGGAACCAACCAGGAGAGGGGCAGTTCTGGATTTGGTCATATCAAACAATGTAGAAGTAATAACAAATATTCAAGTCCTGGAACATTTGGGTAACAGTGATCATAACATGGTTTTATTTGAAATAAATTATCAAAAAACAGATTACTTGGGTTCAACAAAGACCTTAAACTTTAGAAAAGTAGATTTTAATAAACTGAGAGCTAAGCTACAAGAAAAACAATGGAATGATGTTTTGCAGGGAAAAAAGTAGAAAATAAATGATCAGTCTTTAAAACATTGTTAGAAAAGCACACTTCTCAGTGTATACCTGTCACGGTTGTGCTCGCCACAAACCTGGGTCGGACCGCGTGGCTGAGGTGGGGTTGTAAAAGCACCGACCTTAGACCGCGCAGGCTGATCTGGATTGCGCAGTTCGTAGTCGTACGTAGCAGGGTCGGGTCTGGAGAAGGCAGCATCGTCAG
Source organism: Ascaphus truei (assembly GCF_040206685.1). Taxonomy (NCBI): domain Eukaryota; kingdom Metazoa; phylum Chordata; class Amphibia; order Anura; family Ascaphidae; genus Ascaphus; species Ascaphus truei. The sequence continues at coordinate 910,380 of NC_134499.1, forward strand.
TGGACAAGCCAGGGTCAGGATCGGAGACATTAGGGTAAACATTGTTCAAGCAGGAGTTCGGCAACAGGTAGTCAGGAGTTCCTCGCTTCAGCTTAGGAGCGTGAGCGCGGGAGTGGCCTCTGCGCGTGTGGCGACCATGGCCCATGGTACTGGTCTCAGGAAAGGATAGGCAAACCAGAGTGGGCACACCGCCTGGCAGCACTGGTAAACCAGTGCTTCAGCACAAGAGTCCTGAGCGGGCCTGAGCAAGGAGAGAGAGAGCAACAAACCTAAGGACTGGTGGACCGGCCTCTTCAAGGAAGGGCGGCAGGCCTCAGGAAAATGGAAGCAGAAGTACGCACTGGAGAATCCTCCGCTTCAGCACAGGAACCGACCTCTGCAATGGAGAATGGGCAGCAGGCCCCAGGAACCAGTAGATAGGCTCTGCTGTGGAAGGATAGCAGGCCTCGGAAACAAGAAGCTGAAGTCAACACTGGAGAAACCTCTGCTTCAGCACAGGAGACAGGAACATGAACTAGGACAAACAGAGTTAGCAACGAGATAACAAGCCAAGGGCTTGTGGCAGAAAACTTGGTGACATCCAGAAAGGACTATGCTCGGCAGGGAGCATTGTGGGGGGGAAGGCAGTCTTTAAAGGTCAGTGAACCAATAGCAGAAGGGGCGTGTGACAGCATTGCTTTAATGAGTGAACCCAGGGTGGAGCTGCAGTAAATATCAGGAGCAGTGTTGCAGGACTGCACAAGTCTGTAAGGCAAGGCAAACAGTAAACTGAGGTGTGGATTCCTTACAATACCCCTGGGTAATAAGTATAAAAGAAATAAGTCAAAACCAATGTGGCTTAATAAACAGGTAGGGAAGGAAAAGGACAAGAAGAAGGCGTTTAGATTCTTTAAGTTTGAAGGGATGGAGGCATCGTGTCGGATTTATAAGCAACTAGCTGATATACCCGGCGTTGCCCAGGATGTAAATCCGTAATAGGTAGTATTAGTTATAAATAGGGGAACAATAGGTTGACTATTTGGTGGAAAGGTTGTATAATGATGTTGAAAAGAAACATGGAAGAAAATGTAATATGATGTTGTTTAAAAATGGTTTATTGTAAACACACCACAGTACAATGTATATTTTGCTGACATAAGTGATATAAAAATGTGAGATGTGTGTCCCGCTAGAGTGTGAGGCGGCGGGTGGGTGATCAGTAGGAGTGGCTGGTGGGTAGTGAGTGCAGGCTGTGGGTTGGGGTTCCACTAGGGTGTGAGTGGGTGTGAGGCGGCGGGTGTCTGAGTGCAGGCAGAGGCTGGTCAGTGATGTCGGTGCGTAGGGGCAGGAGGCGGCAGGTATGTTTCAGTGTGTCAGGTGGGTGAAGACAGGGGCATGGGGGGAAGGCAGGGGCATGGGGGGAAGGCAGGGGCGAGGCGGGAAGGCAGGGGCGGGGGATAAGCAGGGGCGGGGGGAAGGCAGGGGCGGGGGGAGACAGGGGAGGGAGGGGGAGAGGGTGGTGGGGGGAGAAGGCAGGGGCGGGGGGTGTCAGTGTGTCTGTCACTGTGTCACTGTGTGTCACTGTGTGTCACTGTGTGTCACTGTGTGTGTCAGTGTGTCTGTCACTGTGTCACTGTGTGTGTGTCACTGTGTGTGTGTAGTGGGGGCAAAGGAATGTAACAAAAATTGCAAAAGGGCAATCAAATTAGCAAAAATGGATAATGAAAAAAGGATTGCAATAGAAAGTAAGGTCAACCCTAAAATGTTCTCTAAGTACCTTAATAACAAAAAAATGATAAAAGAAAATATAGGACCCTTTCAGTGTGAGATGGGCAGGCAGATTATTGGAGATAAGGAAAAAGCAGAGGTATTAAACAAATTCTTTGCCTCTGTGTTTACCAGGGAAGAATCAAGTTCAATAGTAGCGCCACAGGAGGAAGCCACAACCTCCATATTAATGACCAATTGGTTAACTGAGGAAGAAGTTCATAAGCGACTTGAAAACATTTAAGTAAATAAGGCACCTGGCCCCGATGGCATACATCCAAGAGTTCTCAAGGAGTTAAGCTCTGTAATAGCAAAACCATTATATTTAATATTCAAGGACTCCATTTCCACAGGCTCAGTACCACAAGATTGGCGTAAAGCAGATGTGGTGCCTATATTTAAAAATGGAGCTAGATCACACCCGGGGAATTACAGACCTGTAAGCCTGACTTCAATAGTAGGGAAACTACTTGAAGGTTTAATACGAGATAGTATTCAGGAATACCTAATGGAAAACAAAATTATTAGTAATAGTCAGCGTGGATTTATGAAGGATAGATCTTGCCAAACTAACCTTATTTGTTTCTTTGAGGAGGTAAGTAGGAATTTAGACCAGGGTAATGCAGTTGATGTGGTCTACTTAGATTTTGCAAAGGCTTTTGATACGGTTTCACACAAGAGGTTGGTGTACAAAATAAAGAAAATTGGACTCAGTAATAATATATGCACCTGGATTGAAAACTGGTTAAAGGACAGACAACAGAGGGTTGTCATAAATGGAACTTTTTCAGGTTGGGCTAAAGTCTTGAGTGGAGTACCTCAAGGATCGGTACTGGGACCCCTGCTTTTTAACTTGTTTATTAATGACCTTGAGGTTGGGATCGAGAGCAAAGTCTCCATCTTTGCTGATGATACTAAATTGTGTAAGGTAATAGAATCAGAGCAGGATGTAATTTCTCTTCAGAAGGACTTGGAGAGACTGGAAACGTGGGCAGGTAAATGGCAAATGAGGTTTAATACAGATAAATGTAAGGTTATGCATTTGGGATGCAAGAATAAAAAGGCGACTTACAAATTAAATGGAGATATATTGGGGGAATTCTTGTGTCAGGAATCGGCGTTCTCCTCGCTTCCCACACAAAGCACTCCCTCTCCGCAAGGAGTCCCTGGACACACAAAATAATCCTGCCTTACCGGTCTCCACGGCTTCTCGCCCCTGCCACCGTCGCGGGATCTCTCCCCTCGGCGATTCCTCTGCTCAGCGCCGGGCGCGCCCACACCCTCCTACACGCACGCCAGCCCCAGACGTTATGTGCATGCATTCTCAGTTTACAGAGCACACGCCTAACAGAGCACTTTTAACCACTGCTTCTGCAGCGAGGCGTCGCCCCCAAGCATCACACAGTTCAAGGCAAATCAATGATTACACTCAGCTGGGCTGTAACACCTCTCTCCTATCAGGGAGGACTCCTTGCAGTCCTCCAGGCCTGCCTCCTTTTCTCATTGGCCTGCCCAGCTTTATTATGCCTGTGCTTCCCATCACTCGTCGCTCGACATAGTTCTGTATGGAAGCATTTCACTATTCTCTCAGTAACTCCTCAGGTATTGACGCGGATTGGACGACTACCCCCTCTGGCTCTCGACTTTGGCTCTACTTGGACTTCGTGACTTCTGGCATCCCTGACCTTGGCAACGGCAATAACTACTCCTTCTCTACTACCGGTACCGGCAACTATTTTCTTCACTACTATACCTGGCCTGGCAACAATAACCATTAAAACCAGAGACATAACATAAAACACAGACAAAGCTCAGTTTTTAGCACATCTAGTGAGACTCATACACGGTACAGTGCCTAAATATATATGGATAATCCATGTTTTTTTTGGGGGTTTAATAGGAGCTTGTTAGGTGTCCAGTATGTCTGGCAACAATAACACCACACTCCGGACACGCTCACTTTGCTGCGGGTGCGTGTATCCCTACGTCCCACCTCAGAACAGGGGACGGATCTGGTCTGGGGGCAGCACCGGCGTAACACCTTGATGGAGAAGGATTTAGGAGTGCTTGTAGACAGCAGGCTTAGCAATAGTGCCCAATGTCATGCAGTAGCTGCAAAGGCAAACAAGATCTTATCTTGCATCAAACGGGCAATGGATGGAAGTGAAGTAAACATAATTATGCCCCTTTACAAAGCATTAGTAAGACCACACCTTGAATATGGAGTACAATTTTGGGCACCAATCCTAAGAAAAGACATTATGGAACTAGAGAGAGTGCAGAGAAGAGCCACCAAATTAATAAAGGGGATGGACATTCTAACTTATGAGGAGAGGCTAGCTAAATTAGATTTATTTACATTAGAAAAGAGGCGTCTAAGAGGGGATATGATAACTATATATAAATATATTCAGGGACAATACAAGGAGCTTTCAAAAGAACTATTCATCCCACGGGAAGTACAAAGGACTCGGGCCATCCCTTATGGTTGGAGGAAAGGAAATTTCACGAGCAACAAAGGAAAGGGTTCTTTACCATAAGGGCAGTTAAAATGTGGAATTCATTACCCATGGAGACTGTGATGGCAGATACAATAGATTTGTTCAAAAAAAGGTTGGACATCTTTTTAGATGGGAAAGGTATACGTATATGTTTGCCTTCCTCTGGATCAATAAGTAAGTATAGATATAGAATAAAGTATCTGTTGTCTAAATTTAGCATAGGTTGAACTTGATGGACGTACGTCTTTTTTCAACCTCATCTACTATGTAACTATGTAACTATGATACGGGGTCTCAGGTGACCATAGTGTATCGGCCCTTCTACGATCAACACTTACACCGGCTGCCGCTGTTATCTGCTGGCTCTTTACGGTTGAGAGGGTTGAGTCACGAAGATTACCCCATCGATGGAGTGGTGAAGGTACATCTGGACTTTCCCCAGCTGAACACCGGTAAGCACCACCCCATGGAAGTGGAAGCCTTAGTGTGTCCAGAACAACAAGACCACCCCAGTGCCCTGATAATCATGGGAACCAACACCGACATTGTGCAATCGGTGATCCGCATGTACTTACAAGAAGCGGGTGAAGCCCCGTTGCTGGCTCTCACTACGTGTCCGGCACTACAAGAGGCTTGCGGTAAAATCGTGACTGAAGAGGAGCATGGAATGCTGTACAGTCAAGACATCCCTCCCGGGGAAGGGAGAATGATGATCATGGCCTGCCACTATCCGGATAGACGTCCAGAGGATCAGCTATTCTCATTGGAGAGCACGACATGGGATGATCAGCGGCTTGGCTACGAAATATTAGCTTCAGTGAAGAAATGACCGGGGAAAATTCCGAATAGAACCTAGGTATATGTGCAGAATATCTCCCCGTACCCCATGTGCATTGATCGTCGGCAGCCTCTGGGTAGAATCTATCCTGTGATACCTGAAAAGAAGGCCGTAGAGGAACGGCCGGCGGCCACCACCCATGCAGTAACTCCCCTGTTGGCATTTGACTTCGGAGATTCGCCGCTAACGGAGGACTGGAGAAAAAGACTGCAGACCAAGCTAGGAGAACGACGAGAGGTGTTCTCCACGAGTTATATGGATGTGGGGTGCAGTCGCAGCACCCACCACACCATTCGGATGAACAACACCGCCCCGTTCCGGTAGCGTTCCCGCCGCATAGCTCCCCGAGACGTGGAAGAGGTGCGGAGATTACTAGCCAAAATGGAGAAAGCTGGTATCGTTCAAGGATCACGCAGTCCGTACGCCTCTCCCATCGTGGTGGTCCGCAAGAAGAATACATGACACAGGGCTCCGCCCCGTGGCGTATGCGAGTCGAAGCTTGACCCCAAGTGAACAGAACTATCCTGTCCACATGCTAGAGTTCCTAGCTCTCAAATGGGCAGTAGTGGACAAGTTACACGATTACTTGTATGGGGTACAGTTTCAAGTCCAGACAGACAATAATCCAATGACGTACATTAACACGTCTGCCAAATTAGATGCGACAGGTCATCGGTGGTTGGCGGCGCTGGCCAACTACCGTTTCAACCTCAAGTATAAACCAGGGCCCACCAACGTAGGGGCCGATGCTTTGTTACAAAGACCGGGGCTCCAGCCTGTCCTGGATGAGGAGGTGTGGGAAGAAATTCCGGGGCCTGGTATACGTGCTCTATGCTCCATAGCCGCAGCAGTCGACGATCAGGTCGCATTCTTGGAGCTAAGAGTAGCCGACTCATTAGGGTGTCAATCCCGTGCTGTCCCTCGGGCCTACCGAGGCTTGGAGGGAATGAACCTTACGGAAGACAAAATTACCTCCTGGAATGAGCTAGTGCAGCATCAAATTCAAGACCCAGTGGTAGAATTAGCTCGCCAAGCCCTGGAGCAAGGAAACCCCTCTATTCTTAAGCAAGCCCCCAGAGAATTGGTGAAACTCTTGTTGAACGAGTTCGGGAAATTCGAACTGGACAATTACCTCCTGTATCGGGTCATACCCTACCATAATCATCCCGACCGGTGACAGCTATTCCTGCCCAAGATTCTGCGGAATATGGTCCTCGGGGCCCAACACGATGATCATGGACATCTGGGTGTCGACAAAACATTCGGGTTACTTCGGGACCGATTCTACTGGCCGAAGATGAGAGAATCCGTGGAATTGCATTGCCGACAGTGTACCCGCTGCATACAGAGGAAGACTCTCCCCACTTGGGCTGCCCCCATGGCACATTTGAAAAACTCCGGCCCCATGGATTTGGTGTGCATGGACTTCTTATGCATCGAGCCAGACTCCCGGGGCATCGGTAATGTACTAGTGATTATGGACCACTACACAAGATACGCCCAAGCATTCCCCACCAAAGATCAACGAGCGGTGACTGTGGCTAGAGTATTATGGGAAAAAAACTTAATTCATTATGGATTACTGAACCGGCTACATTCAGACCAAGGCCGAGATTTCAAGAGCACTATCATTAGAGAACTGCTGAAGTTGCTAAATATAGCTAAGTCACGAACGACCCCGTACCACCCAGAAGGAGATGCTATGCCTAAACGGTTCAACCGCACGCTACTTGACATGCTGGGAACACTAACAGGCTCTCCGAAGACGGTGTGGAGCAAGCATGTGGAGACACTGGTGCGTGCATATAACTGTACTCGCCACAAGTCTTCCAGGTATACTCCATACTTCTTGATGTTTGGAAGGGAAGCTAAACTGCCCGTGGATGTTCGACTGCGGATATCTACCGATGGGGTATCCAACAGGACGCATTTCCGATATGTACAAAGACTACAAGACAGTCTACAGCAGGCCGATAAATTGGTGGAAAAGACGGCAGCGCAATTAAATGCAAGCAACAAAAGACGCTATGACCACAAGGTGAGGCATAAAGAGATTCGCCCGGGGGATGCTGTTCTTCTTCGTAATTTAGGCATTCCTGGAAAGCACAAATTGGCTGATCGGTGGAGAAGTGGGGTGTATGAGGTAGAATCACAGATGCCTGGCCTCCCGGTGTACCGCATCAAGGATTCAGAAGGCCGGGTAAAGGTATGGCATAGGAATCATCTGCTCCCCATACCTCAAGTAGGGGACAACGAATTGTAAGTGCCCACTGTTTCAATAGATGGAGAAGATGAAAATACAGAGGTTGGCCCAGAGACTGTAATAAATGCCACCTCTGAGAGGGAACCTCTCAAAGGGGCCTTCCGGCCGCGGGGGCATCTCCCGAAGGAGCTACGGGTAAAGAGCCCCTTGGTCCAACGACAGAGACGCTGACTCCAATGAGCCAGCCGCTAGATCCACAGAGCCCGTGCTTTGTGCCACAAAGAGACTTTGTAGACTTATCAAGCCCCTCAAGGGCAGAGTTGGAAATGCCAAATGGGAATTGCTACTCTCCAGAGGAGGTAGCTGAAGAACAAATTCGCAGAAGCCAAAGAGCTGGTCAACCTCCAATGAGGATGGCTTATGATAAATTTAGGGTACCCCATTATGAGGCTCAGCAGTGGGCTCACCGCAGAGTACAGTCGGTAGTGGTAATGTTCACTGAACTGTGCAATTTAATATAGAGCAATAAGTAAGATGTACTGTGTTGCGTTATTTTTGGTTATATAACATTCTGTGTATAGTTATGTAGGTGTAGCCCAAGCAGGGACGTTGGATTCTGCAAGGGGGAGAATGTAAGGATGTGGTAGGAACCTCATATGTGTGTTCAGTTGGTGTTTGACTCTGTTCAGTGAGAGGCCTTTTTTGGGGGGGGGGTTTGTTTGCCTTCCTCTGGATCAATAAGTAAGTATAGATATAGGATAAAGTATCTGTTGTCTAAATTTAGCATAGTTTGAACTTGATGGACGTAGGTCTTTTTTCAACCTCATCTACTATGTACAGTAATAATAATAAAGGAGCGAGATTTTGACTCACAGAAATCTTATATTTTACCAGATCCCTTTCTCAGCTGTTAAGGAGCGGTATCTATGGACTGTATGACTCTGGTGTAATTATAGAACCAAGAGTAAGGAAATTTGGGATATAGTCAGTCATTTCAATGCAGATTTATTTACGGACAGCTATAGGGAGAAAAAGGAAATTGATAGTTATATTAATACATTGATTATTCCTAAATTAACAAAGGTAGAAGAAACAAACCTGACAATGGAAGTACTAGATAGTGAGGTCAGGGATGTAATAAATGGGTTAAAAAAGAATAAAACCCATGGGAAAGACAATTTAACAGCAGAATTTTTTTAATTGTTTAGGGGTTTGTTAAAGTCTTTAACATAATGTAGCAGAAAAGTAAGATGACTGGGTCCATGTGCAAGTCTCTTCTAATTGGGGATATAAAGAACTGGAGACCAATTTGTTTATTGAACACAGATAGGAAAATCTTAGGCAGAATTTTGTTTAATAGATTGAGAGAGGTATCTGGGAAACGAATCTGTAAGGCTCAGTATTGTGGCATTAAAGGGCGTAATATCACAAACACAGTTATAAATGTAAGAGAGATTTTGGAGGTTTGTAAAGCTCATAAATTAGAGAAATATGTTTTATGCTTAGATTAAACTAAGGCATTTGACAGAGTAAACCACGTGTATCTCTGGGAAGTCTTATCTGCATATCATATTCCCGATTCATTCATAGGATGGGTATCCTTGTAATATAAAGGTGCAGTGGGATGTCCACAAATAAATGGCTGGATAGGGAAAGAATTTAGCGTTGAGTCAGGGGTACCTCAATTATGTCCTTAGAGTCCTCTTCTGTATGTTTACACAGTAGATGCATTTTTGAGGAAATTGGAATCAAATAATCTTATTGATGGGATTGAAATGGCAAAAATATCGGATCCTGAAATGTATTGCGTAGGCAGACAATATTTCCATGGTCGTGTTGGGAAAAGAAGCTGCGGAAGAGACTTTTAAAAATAGGGAATTTTCAAGTGCTTCCAATTCTAAAGTTAACATAGAAAAGAGTAGCGCGATTTGGCTAAGTCAGGAAACACCGGGTTTTACACTTCCAGGAATGATCCCAATAAGTGAAGGGCCAATAAAACTTCTGGGCGTAAAGTTTGGGAAGGAACAATCAGAAATCTTAAATTGGAAAGAGAATATAGAAATAGGTGAGGAGAAAATTAAGAAATGGAAGAATTGGAAGCTGTCTTTTGGGGAAAGACTGACAATAATTACAACTTTTTTTAGTACCAATTTTTGTTTATATCAATTATATTTTTCCAATACCAGAAAATCTGAATACTAAATTTTTTTTTGTTTTTCCAGATGTTATGGGAAATCGACTAGATTTGATCAAAAGAAATACAACATATTTAGATGCAAAGAAGGAAGGCTTAAAAATGTTATATATACCCTGTGGTGTTTTTAATGTAATTTTTCTGAAATATAATTATGCAGAAAAATAACCTGGTCTGGCCAATGTGCTTTTGGAAATGGGTTCGTCCTTTTCTATTGGTGTGGGAGTGTAGGGAAGAAGTAAAAACTATGAGAGAGAAATCTAGCTATACCCCTGTAACAGGTGCTCACCACAAACAAGACGGGACCGCAAGGCCAAGGTGGGGATGTTAGGGTACACCGACCTACACGCAAGACCACGCCCGGAGTGCAGAGTGATAGTCGTATAGCCGGGTCAGGGTTGGAGAAGTGAGAATAGTTGTGATACTCGCCGTGGTCGGGTCGGAGAAGTCGGTTGGTCGTAGAGGGTAGCCGGGGTCCAGGGGTAGAGATGGTAGATGTCCAGGTGCAAGCTGAGGTTGAGGATTGGAGAAGTCAGGGGTCCAGGTACAAGCCGAGGTCAAAAACACTGAGAGACAAGACAGGATCAAAATGCACAAGGCAACAGGACAAGGCAGCAGGATGCTTGGCGTAAGCACTACATTCAGCAACAAAGAATTATGCTCAGCCAATTTGCCAGAGGGCTGGCTGAGCATATAAAGGCCAGGTAGCCAATCAGGAAGTAGCAAGCAGATGCCACAGATTAGAATCAACCGCCCACAAGGTAATCATGCGGCCAATCGGTAGTCGGGGCGTAGTGTGCCGCAGGTGTAGGTGATCCTGGGTCAGTGTTGTGTTTGGGAATTAAGCCCTTGCATGATCCTTGAAGCGTGGTGCCTGCGCATGGTATCCTCCCCGCGTGGCATGTCACCCGTGTCATCACAGGGTGTGACGCGGGGGCGGGGCCTAAGCCCAAACCCAAAGATATCCCCCTGCCTGGTAGTGCGGCGCCTGCGTGTAGCTTCCCTGGTCTGAGGCGCGTCACGGGATCTGTCGCGGGAGGTGGGACCTAACGCCGATCCTCACAACCCCGGAGTATGTGGCCAAAGTGTCAGACTTTTAAGAAGGTGGAAAATAAGCAGTAGGGAGATAGAAATGTGTTCTAGGAAAAACATTTATGAGAACATTATTGAGAAATGCTTTTCTTCCCCATTAAACCCGAGAGATTATACAGGGGAAGATTTGAGTAAAGCATTTTGAATATCAAGAGAATTCCACCAAAATATAAGGATATTACCTGGTTGGCCTTTCATGGCAAATTATATGTATGAAGTAATATTAAACATAGGACTGTATCAGACAGAATGTGTCCTAGAACTTCGTGTACAGTAATAATGAAGTCGAACCAATGGATCATTTGGTGTTACAACATCCCTTTAGTAAAGCGATTTGGGAATGAATGGTTTGGTTTTTTAAGACACCAATTATGGGGAAACTTACTGTCACGGCGTGCTCACCACAAACAAGGCGGGACCACAGTGCTGAGGTGGGAAAGGTTATAATGTCACCCACAGCCACGAGGGCGCGTCTGGATTATAGATTTGGTCCGGGTAGCCGGGTCGGGGTTGGAGAGGTACGGTTGGTCTATATACTTGCCGTGGTCAGAGTAGGAGAGGTGCGGAATGTTGCAGGTACTATTAGCCGTGTTCGGGTTTGGAGAGGGTAGAGTTGTCGTTGTCCGGTTGCCGAGGTCAGGTTTGGAGAGAGTAGAATGGTCGTTGTCCGAATTCCGAGGTCGGGTCTGGAGATGTGCAGATCATCGTGGAAAGCCTGGTCGGTACACAGAATAAGGAACAGCAAGACAAGGCAAGACTGTGGAGGCAGAGAAGAGGTAAGTACAATGCAACTGATTCTATGCTCAGCCGATTTGCCAGTGGGGCAGCTGAGCATATGTAGGAGAGAGCGTCCAATGAGGTATATGCAGCATGGAGGTTTGTGCAAGGTGAGGATTGTGATAGGGCAGGGTGCAAGTGCCAAGGGAATTGCTGAGTGAAGAGGTGGACCTGCAGTTAGAGTGCGCGTCCATGTGTGCGTGCTGCGTGCACCCGTGATCGGCGCTATTTAGGATAGGCGCAGGCGTGTGTGCGCCAGTGCAGCGGTGGTTGCCCAGCGTAGCAGGAGGAGGGGGAGCGAGCGATGAAGGTGAGTGGGGAGCATACCGACGGCGGCGTGGCTCCCTGAGACTCACACTTACACTTTCAGAATGTATCTATGGAATTTTTAAGAATAAACGTAAGTATAATGAAGGTACAATATTCCTGATTATAGCAATAGTTAAGTATAATTTGTGGATGGCTAGGTGCCAGGTTTCAATAAAAAATGTGTATATTTCTGAAGATGACGTTTTTGAGGACATTATACAAGCTGTTATAAGAGTTAAGGAAAATGAGAAATTGCTTTTAGAGAAGAAAACTTGGAACACGTACTGGGCTAATATTTGTATGTAGCCATGCCACCGGTGGCTACTAGTTTGCTTCCCTCCTGGCAATAAACCCTGGTATAATCAGGTTGCCAGTAGTTGGTATGGGGTATTCCCCCTCACTTTTGGTGCTGTAGTTGAGTGACAGTAGAGGGTGGTACATCCTGTTGTAGCTCGACAATGGGGTGCCTGCCTCCTGGCTGTACTAAAGGGCAGGACCGCCCTAAAATTAGTGGTTGTTCCTTCGCCTCTGAGGAAGGCAGGTCACACAATTGTGAGCCTGAGATTGGGGCCTTCCCATGTGCTCTTCCCATCGGGGGAGAGTGAGTGTGGACCATACCTCTGCCTCAGCTAGGGAGGTGGGGAAGAGCTAGGACGGCTGCGGGTGCCCTTGGCCTGAAGTGATGGTCCAGGGACTATCTTCAGTGATAGCTGATCTGGCAGACTGTATTTGGCAGAAGACTGCTGTGTAACTGTTAATGGAGGGTGTAGTAATAAACCGTTCTGTTTTGCACTATTCCTCCTGCCTGGTACGTGACCTTACTGGGGGGAGAGCTAATAAGTTCTACCGTGGAAGATCACCTTCAGTTCCTGGAGTCTACGGCAGATGGAGGCGCTGCACTGCTAAGGAGATATGTGGGGTATGAACCCCAGAAGTCTGTTCCTGTGTCCCCACTACCATCGGCGGATGACTCAGCCCTCCTTTTGCCAGCAGGTATATGCACCATACACAATATAATGGCCCCTATCTGCGATTGGGTGGGGGAAACACCGTTACATGTATAATGTAAGTCTGTACATATTGTGCAGGTTTTGTTTGTAAATTGATTGTTCTTTGAAATCGAATGTTGGAAAAAAAATTCAATAAAAAAAGGAGTTTTTCCTAGTCCTCCATATAACCGCTGCCTATAACCGCTTCCTATAACTCCTCCTATTACCCCATATAACCGCTTCCTATAACTCCTCCTATTACCCCATATAACCGCTTCCTATAACTCCTCCTATTACCCCATATAACCGCTTCCTATAACTCCTCCTATTACCCCATATAACCGCTTCCTATAACTCCTCCTATGTCTCCATATAACCGCCCCCTATAACTCCTCCTATTGATCTCCCCAGATAGCAAGCTGACTCCCACAAGGGCAAAATAGGAGTGAATGTATCATCACCTAAATATTAGCACCAAGTGCTTACTTGAGGGCAAATAGCGCCATTTTATGTATTTATATCTTTATTTAGATAGCGCTCGCAGTGTACTCAGCACTTTACAAAGTGACAATACAATATTATACATTAAACACAACAAAGTCAGACAATAGGAAAGGAAATCCCGGCCCGGAGAGCTTACAATCTAAGTGGTATGTTGGGAGACTTACAGAGACAGTAGGTGAGGGAATAAGTGCTGTAGATGGCAGTGCTTGGGCACAATGGTTGGTACGAGTGACGGTGGGTGTGGTACAGTGGCCATGAGTGCAGGCTATTGGGATTCTTCATTTAAGAGGTGAGTTTTCAGGTTTTCGCTGTTATTTTCCTCTGTCGCCTAAAAGGAAGGTGTAGAAAAGGTTTCTCTCCCAATTATAAGGCAGTAATATGTATTAAGCTAACGTTCATTCTCACTAATCCTTGTATTGGCATTTGGAATGTTTCTTAAAAAGGTCAAAGGAGCCCAAGTTCTACAACAGTATAAATACCCTTCGTGCATGTGACACGATCACACACAGAAAAGGCTCATTTTTGAGATCTACGGACAGGGCAGCCGACAGGTCTCCCGGGTCCTAGGTTGTTGTGCGAGGGGGAGGTGTCCGCTCCCCCTCCCCATGTCGGTGGCCCTGCGAGACCCCCCAGCTTTCTCTCACAGACTCCCCCTCTCCCCCACTCTTCCCCTTCACACTCTCCATTTCTCACTCTTCCCCTTCTCTCACTCCCCCCGTCCCCCTCATCTCTCTCATTCACTACCTCTCTCTCTTTGCCCCTTTCAATCTCCCTCCATTTCCCCCCTCTCTCACTCACTCTACCTCCCTCCCACTCCCCTTCCTCTCACTCTCTCCCCCCTTTCTTTCTCCCCCTTTTCTCCCTCCCCCTCCTTTCCTTGCTTCCCCCCCTCTCTCTCTCCCTCTCAGCCCACCTCTCTCACTCATTCTCTCCCCCCTCTCTGACTGTACCTCCTCTCCCAGGCCTTACTGGTAGAGCAGGGTGTGGGGTCAGTCTAGGATCTGCAAGGCGCCAGAGGGGGGCCCACTCTGGTGGTCAAAAACGGAAGTCGGGTCAGACTCGGGTAACTTGTCCCAGCAGTGGGGTAATCAGTGAGAGAAGGAAGAGCGACCTCATTCTTTATTGAACCTTGGGTCTATAAGAAGGTTTCTGGAGGTGGATTTAAAGGGATAAGTGCGCTTGACAGTAGGGATGAGGCCTGCTCAGATAATTGGGTAATGTGTCCAAAAAGTATTTCATTTAAGGTCAAAATGGTGCATAGATCCCAATGTATGAGTACTAGAGGCATGTCTGTTTCCATTCATGGGTTGAACGTGTACTATAAGTATAGATACAGTGACCTACAGTATTTCCTTAACCTGCCACCTCTAGAACTAGTGAGGTTGAGTGTCCAGCTCTTGACCTCGCCAGTACTAGAAGGGACAAGCCCTGACTTAGACAGTCCAAAGGATTTTCATTGTACGCAGAGGATTGATATAGATGGGCTTTGGTCACTTGTCACTTCACTGCACCTGACAAAGGGGGCGAAACCCAGAAACACTGTACGCACCTCTACTCTGCTATAAAAACTCATTTTGAGTCTTGGAATTACGAGTGTGGCAGAGTTGTCTCACAACCCTGCACTGGTTTCCTCACCTTACTAGTCCTAGAGGTGTTTGGTCCCGTGACAACTATGGTCCTAGAGGCAAAAATGAAAGGCTGCACCAACCTTACAACCTCTACATCTCGACGGGACCGGACAGATTGAATAACGCTAGAGTTGTCAAGCTCACCCTAATCACTAGAACCAGCCTGCCCCAAAAGGGCTACCTCTGCATCACTAGTCCTAGAGGTTTTTATGTTGCGCCGGCACCCGTTACATACTGTACCGTCTCTCCCCATCGCAGGTTTAAACGCTGCTGCTCAGTTCATTAAGATGCTAATTGATATAATAATATGCCTGAACCCCTGAGTTGACGATACAGCTGCCTGGAGGAGCTATGAATATCTCTGAGTCAGGCTAAGCTGACTTTAAATGCCGCAACAATAACCTCTTCACTGCCAGCTCTCCCCAAACTTCAGACTCAGGCCGTCTCCACGTAAATCCTGTCTCTCTCTCCCGCAGGTAGCAGGGAAGGGACAGAGGAAGCAGGGGACAGTGACAGAGTGTCGTATGTAGTAGGAGCAGAGAAGTCAGACGAGAAGGCGAGAATAGGGGGCAGAGAAAGGGGGCTGTGACAAAGACAGACGGGGCAATCACAGGGTGAGGGAGCAGAGGCGTCAGGGACCAGGGATTGTGACATAAGAAAGGGGCCCGCACTGTGAGAAAGAGCATGGCGGACAGAGACAGTGACAAAGTAGAAATGTACAGTCAGAGAGAGACGAGGGAAAGTACGGGAGTGCTGGAATTACGGGGGTCATTTAACCTGCTCAGTGCCCCTAATGGTGGGACTAAAGGTATGTATTTTGGGGTATAATGTCACTTCAATGCTCCTAATGCTGCGATTAACTATGTCTTTTGGGGTGTGATGTGTGATGTTATACGTAGCTCTTTTAGGGTCACCTGTGTCCTGCACCCCTCTGCCTCCTTTCCTGCCTTTATGTAGCCCCCCATAGAGGAGGGTTATAGAATGTTGGTGCTAAATGCTCATAGCCACGCAGACCTTCCCAGCACTGAGCGTGTTATTATTCTCCCCCCGCACCCCTCCTGCTTTTGCCGGGGGGAACATACGTTGCTGACAGCTTGTTCTGAGCCTGCGTTGGCGAAACAAACCTTTACTTTGATATTATTTTGGATTATTGACATATTTTTACGTCATTAGTCTCGGGAGATAAAGGTAGCCATGGAGGGTGCCTTGGTCATGTTTCTCCCCAATACCAATCACGGGGGCTTATAATAAACTTTTGCTTTATTTTACCGGGTTTTATAAAACTACTGTACATGCTGCTCAGATACAGGTTGTTGTATTGTATTGTATGTCTTATTTATATAGTGCCACTAATGTACATAGCGCTTCTGTTTGGCAATGACAGAATCTTAATTACTTAACGAACAGAGAACAAACAAAAAGAAAACTATTTACATTTTAAGACCTGCAAAGCGTCTAATTGCCAAAAGAGATAAGATAAAGAGTATCAAAAGGTATTTGGTTACTATGGAAACCTTACAAGTTTAACATAACTATTTGAACTTTTTTTAAAAGGCTCCAATCCCCAGCATTAAAGCATGTCACTGATAAATCCCACCATTGATCCACTTTAGAGGTTGAATTGCCATAAAGTAAAAGTATTGCTGCTGCGCTTTATTGCAGGAGTGCCCATATTGGACACCATTTTTAAAAAGATTGATGCTGTCTGTGTGTACAAAACGGGACAGCCCTTTCCAATAAATATTCCTTTTTATATAACAAATGTACACAAAGAGTATTCTAACTAAAATAGCAGCATCACCGTGTGGCTCTTCACACTCTAACACTTCAATCACGGTTTTCATTATAAGGCCTTGCCCCCGCTGCATGCTGCAGCGTCCGCTGTGGCGGACGCTGCGCTCACCAGAGCCCTCCCCGCAACGGCGCCGGGCCCGCTGCGAGGGGGGGCTGCAGCGCTCGCGCGAGAGCTACTCCTGCTCTCAATAGAATTGAGAGCAGGAACTCGCGTTGAGCGGCTAGGCACGCCCCCCGGCGGTTCAGCCAATGAGGGCGAACCTGCCGGGTGACGTCATGGCCGCGCCCCCGTCACTCCTCCGGCACGCCCCCCCCGGTCTCTGCTCCTGCAGTGAGCTGCAGACCGGGGAATCGCCGGAACGCGCAGCCGAAAGCGCGGGCGCGCATTAGAGCCCCGTGACCGGGGCCTTAGCCTTACTCCCCATCTGCCTCCTTAGATTTATACACTGTAGCATTACCCATTAGGCATACTAGGCACGTGCCATGGGGACCCCTAAATTAGCAGCCCGGCAGTCACTGTCTGACATACGCTCCCTCCTGTCGGTGCCAGGTTCCAACTTCTGCCCAACCAGAGGAGGGAGTTGCAAAGTTCCCGGACCTCACCCAAGGTAATTGTGTGAGAGAGAGGGGTGTCTCTTACCTTCTCTGTAGCGGCTCTCCTCCTGCAGCGTCGCACTGTCATGGCGACCCGATATCACATGATGCCGCAACTTCATGGCGCTGCAACTCTGTAGGAGGAGGGCCGCCTCGAAGAATGGCCACCAAAATCTTGGTGCCTACTGGTCAAGAGGGTCTTAATCCACCATTGGATTTATAGCACCGTAAGAAGGCACAATTCCTGATTATAAAGGCAATTTTCCTAAACCATTATGTTCCCTGTGTGCGTCAGCTTGGGGTTTGGGTGTAGTATAGGTCTACTTGACACTGTTTTTCCTAATTGGCCTGCAGAGTTCGTGGACCTCATTGGTCTCTTCTTCATGTGAACTAACACAGCACTGCTGGCAAAGGAGAAAGCCATGTACATAATAATGTAGTCTACAAAGAGCTGTTTTGATGGTCTATTTAATGTTTCAAACCTTAGTCTTATAGATCATTGTCTTTTCACATCTGAAAGTTTATTAAATGGGTGCATTAACTGCAAAGGGATTAGGAATAAAGGAAAATAGTAGCAGAGGCTCCGTGACAGAGGCTCCGTGACAGAGGCTCCGTGACAGAGGCTCCGTGACAGAGGCTCCCTGACAGAGGCTCCGTGAGAGAGCCAAAACGTTAACCTTTTGTAATAAATATTGTTTACTTTTTTAGCAAGTCCTGGAGTGCCTGCTACTATTTTCCTATATAACCATTTTTTGCTCCAGTTTTGCAGTTGGGAGACAGCTAAATAAACCTCTCCAACTTATCACATGAGATAAGATCTGTCTGCTACAACTAGGTCATGTATTGAAAGTCCCTCTCGCAGTGAAAGGGTTTAAGCTCTTTAGAGTGATACAATATAATATTCCTGAATCCCGAGATCCTTAGTGTATTGCACTAGATCAATAGCCAGAGAGATCCCCAAAGTTTAAATCCCCTAAATAACATCACGAGGCATTACAACACAGTAAAGTCTCTTAAAATCCATATGCAGCTCTGTCTATCAAGAATTATTATGCAACTGGAAGATGAAGAAACAGATAAAAATAACACACAATCTTCAGCGTTCAGATTCCAGCAGATGGTTTTTATAAGAATTTGGCTTGCATTAGTTTCTTTTATCTGTTATTTTTTTCCCTTTCCCAACAGTGAGACAAATGTTGATTCTCACCACGGGGACAGTCGGAGATCTAGATTTTGCTGTGGATCATCTTCTAGTGTTACAGAGACTGCTATTATCAAGATCTTGATGCTGGAAGAGAAAGGAGAGCAGTTACGGAGCTAAAAAATCTGCCGGCGTGAACATCCCACTTCTGACACCATCAGGAGCACTCTTATAGTTCTGCAAAGATCTGTTGATATCAGAATCTCCTGCCAATGTCAGTATCCCTTACTTTTACAATGCTACAGAGCCTCCGGATGTCTGGATTCCATTTCTGACACCTAGTGAAGTCCCTTTTCACTACATCAAAGACTTCCAGTATCAGGATACTGCTAACACCAACTGGAGAAAGACTGCAGCACTGAATAGACTATAGTACATAGATAAATATTCCACTCAACCACCACTTTTAGCTCTTCCCCCTTTGCATTACAGAACTGCTAGAGTCAGTTTTTCCACTGTTGCTGCTAGGCCTAGTGTTTTACAGTTTGCCAGCCTTCTAAAATATCAGCACAATATACACTGACATTTAAGTGTAGGGAAAGTGCCTACACAGAAAATGGGTTGTGATTTCTGACCTGCAGTGATGTCTCCAGAAGGGCAGCGAATGGTCGCCCGCAAGGGCCTGAGCGGTGGAGGAGTCTGAGCTGCACGTAAATCGATTCTGCCATCTGTCATCTGGGCGTTGATGATAAGAGTGGCCATGGATACGGTTCGTAGCAGGTAAGAACTCCTCCCCCTGCCAGCCAATCCCTTCTTTCAACCCACACTTGGTCTTTCTGTCCCGTTTCTTGGACCACCTTGTACCATCCATCCGTTTCTTGTACCTTGTCTATCCTTGTTTGATGGCCACCATTGTCATAGACTCACACCTGCCAACTAACTCCAGGTTAACACTGTGATAATGATCCAGTCCCGGTTTTGTATTTTCCATTTGATGGTCTGTTAGCAGCTTTGGTGTAATAGACTAAGATCTGAAGAAAGACCATCTTGGATGGCCCTCATCCCAATTACAGTGTTAACTTGGAGTTAGCCGTCAGGTTTTTTTTAACACTACTGATTAAATTGGGCTCCCCTCTGTCTGACCTCTTTGTGAAGCAATGTGATGTGACCATTCTGGCTAACAGTATTCACTACAGTTAGGAGGCAGCCATTTTTAATTTACGACACTGAAGGTTCCACTGAAGCTGAAGTCAGATGAGATTCATTACTAATCCTCCTCTCTGCTGCTTCTCCTAGAGAAGTGCAAACTTGTTCTCCTTCCTCCAATGGAAGAAGTACAAGACTGCTGAGTTGGACAGCTCTATGTTCAGCTCTGGGCACCCCCAGGTTCCCAAGACACTTACTAGTGTTTTTTAAAGGGGATTTAAATGGCTGTACCGATGATGTTGCGGCTTCCTATTGGCCCAGAGATTTGGCAGTCATTTCCACTGGAGGGAGATGTAAACTCGGTAACTTCACTGTTAAGTATCTAGAGAATCGGAGTGTCACGGGAGCTTAAAATAGTAGGGTTCTGCTCCTGGGGACACCCCGGTTCCCTTACTGTAAAAAAATGTGTGTGGTAAAGGTAGGGGTATTGTTGCTTTAATCATTTTTTCATACCGCACTTATACATTCTGTTGCATTTTCAGGTTGCCCACCTTTATAAGTGCAGTTCCACTTAAGCACACAAATGTTTTTAATGTCATTTGCTGCCTTAAATCAGCAATACAGGTTTCACTTTTTTTTTTTATTACAGGATTGAAGCAGGTGGTCTCCAGAGCCGAACCCATTCTGGGGACCCCCTGTGTCTAGAGACACTTACCTTTGTAGGGGGTGCTGGTATCTCTTCACGCGGGCTAATAGGAACCCACACCGGATGATGTCACAGCTTCCTATTGGCCCGCATGACATTTAAACGCCACCATTATGTTAGGCACACAGTTTCTCTGTCTGCAGGGATACCGGCATCCCCTACGGAGGAGGTACGTATCTCTGGAAGCAGGGGTTCCCTGGAGCTGAAAGTAACACAATTAATCTCCGGAGACCCCTACTTCAATCAATCAATATCTCTCTCTCTCTCTCCACATCATACATATATTTGTGTTAAAAGCAGCGCTACTGGCCAAATGTATTCAACAAAATACAAAAATACCAATGCTACATCCAATGTGACAGAAATACATAGTTACATACTTAAATGTTGGTATTCTCATGAATAAGGGTCATTTAGTTAAATCCTTTGGCCAAAGCGTTATAAGCCTGCAGCCACTTCACGGCATGACCAGTATTCAGGCTGACCATATGTCCCGTTTTGAACAGGACAGTCCCGTTTTTTCCCAATTTTCCAACCGTCCCGTCTTTTTAATAAAAATGTCACTTTTGTCCCGTTTTGATGGCCCCCTCCCCTTCCTGGTAGGGAAGGAGCGTTCTCCAGCGGTGTGACACGCTCCCCTCCCTCCCCCCCCCACCCGAGCCCGCTCCTGCACATGTGGGAGGTGCGCGCTCCCTCCTCTCTGAGCCCGCTCCTGGCTCCCGCCGCCACCACCGCCGCCATCTGGTAGAGGGGAGGGGGGAAATCATGTGGGGAGGAGCTGGTCAAGAGAAGCACATGTGTGGGGTAAGCAGTTGAGGTGGGGAACATGTGGAGAGAGGCACATGGGGAGAAGCTGGTGGGGAGAGGAGCATGTAGGTGAGAGGCAGGTGGAGAGGAGTGGGGGGGGGGAGAAGCAGGTGAGGAGTGGAGCATGTGGGGGAGAAACTGGTGGGGAGAGGGAGGGAGAGGGAGGGAGGGAGGGAAGGAGACAGGGAGGTAGAGGGAGGTAGAGGGAGATAGGGAGGTAGAGGGAGATAGGGAGGTAGAGGGAGATAGGGAGGGAGATAGGGAGATAGGGAGGGAGAGGGAGACAGGGGGAGAGAGGGAGACGGGGAGAGAGAGGGAGACGGGGAGAGAGAGGGAGACGGAGAGAGAGAGGGAGACGGGGAGAGAGAGGGTGACGGGGAGAGAGAGGGAGACGGGGAGGGAGACGGGGAGAGGAACACAGAGACGGAGATGGGGAGAGAGAGGGAGGGAGAGAAGGAGAAAGAGGGACAGGGAGAGAGGGAGACAGGGAGAGAGAGGGAGACAGGGAGAGGGAGGGAGACAGGGAGAGAGATGGAGACAGGGAGAGGGAGGGAGACAGGGAGAGGAACACAGAGACAGGGAGATGGGGAGAGAGAAAGAGGGAGACCGGTAGGGAGAAGGATAGAGAGAGAGTGAGAGACAGGGAGAGAGAGTGAGAGACAGGGAGACAGGGGGAGATAGGGAGACAGTGAGAGAGAGGGAGACAGGGAGAGAGAGGGAGATGGAGAGACAGGGAGAGAGAGGGAGACAGGGAGAGAGAGGGAGACAGGGCGAGAGAGGGAGACAGGGAGAGGGAGGGAGACAAGGAGAGGAACACAGAGACAGGGAGATGGGGAGAGAGAAAGAGGGAGACAGGTAGGGAGAGGGAGAGAGAGAGTGAGAGACAGGGAGAGAGAAAGTGAGAGACAGGGAGAGAGAGAGTGAGAGACAGGGGGAGAGAAGGAGACAGGCAGAGAGAGGGAGACGGGGAGAGAGGGAGAGAGACAGGGAGGGAGACCAGGAGAGGAACACAGAGACAGGGAGATGGGGTGAGAGAACGAGAGAGAGAAAGAGAGGGAGGGAGAGAGGCAGGGAGAGAGAGGGAGGGAGAGAGAGGGAGACAGGGAGAGGAACACAGAGACAGGGAGATGGGGAGAGAGAGCGAGAGAGAGAAAAAGAGGGAGGGAGAGAAACAGGGAGAGAGAGGGAGAGAGGGAGAGAGAGGGAGACAGGGAGAGGAACACAGAGACAGGGAGATAGGGAGAGAGAGGGAGACAGGGAGAGAGGGGGGAGACAGGAGAGGGAGACATGGAGGGAGAGAGAGAGAGAGAGAGAGAGGGAGGGGGACAGAGACAGGGAGAGAGGGAGGGAGGAACACGGAGATGGGGGAGAGAGAGAAAGAGAGGGAGACGGAGAGAGAGGGAGGGGGACAGAGGGAGGGAGGGGGACAGAGACAGGGAGATGGGGGAGAGAGAGAGAAAGAGAGGGATGGAGACAGGGAGGGAGTCAGGGAGAGGGAGAATTGTTAGCTCAATATGTTCATGTAATAAAACGTAAACCTAGGGAGGAGTCACCAACCTCCAAAACAACTGGTACCAGTTGTATATATATATATATATATATATATATATATATATATATATATATATATATATATATATATATATATATATATATATATATATATTTAAGAAAAAGGGACAGTGCAGGCTCCATAGTGTAAATACTAAAAGGTTTATTACCACAATGCTAAAATCAGGTCACACACATCAGTAGAATAAGCGCCTTGGACAAAAAGCTCTGGTATCCTGTGATTCTTCTGCCGGTACGGAGCTCAAAACTTGCGGTTAGAAGCGTGCACTAATCTTCCACATACACAGCCGGGTAGCTTCAGTAGTGTGCGTCCACAAAACGGTCCCCCGGCACAATGGTATCTGCACTTCCAATTCCGCATCCCCCTTCCGTAGTAGCAGGTAGAAGGTAAAGACAGGTACATGAATGTGTATATATATATATATATATATATATATACACATACATATATACGTGTGTAAATATTTTAATATGTATTTTCTATCACATTGGATGTAGCATTGGGTATTTCTAACTACGGCTTGGTTTAAAAAAAAGGATATTCCCTACCTTCGTGCAAATGCATGCAGTACCGCCGGCCGCCATCATTAGATTGGAGAGAAGATGTGGGGGAGGGAGCGAGTGAGCACACCTGACATACCTGGGATACATGATAATAGGAGTAATTTACTTTGCATCTCCTATCCCAGGTGTGATCCTTTTTGTGCACCGGGGTCTCCACGTGTTGTTTCAAGGTGGGTTTGAGAGCACATGGGACTCTAGCCAGACAGCACTGAGATCATGGAAACATGCCAAAGTGTTGGATTACCATGAAAATATAATAGCTTTGCAAAATGATAAAGAGCACATATGAGCACATTCACGTCTGAGATAGGTCCACCACCCTGCCTTACCCCATAATGGCACAACATACAAGTGCTTCCACTGCAACCAGGGATTCTGGGTAATTACATCCCATGAGCACACAATGTCACTTTTTGCATTTTATCCATTTGAACATGGTTTCTGCCTGCCATATAACACAGCTTTTCAGCACAGCCTGGGATAAAGAAGTGCAGTAACCTACTCACAAATAGCTTTTTGACCTTTTGGTTCTCATCAGTGAGGATGGTTACTGGCCTTGCAGTGTGAAACTGGTAGTGGCTACAAACCAGGTACTGTACACAAGTAAGGTGATTTAAAAATACTTTGAGTGTTGGACTCCGTTTTATCATTTAATTCACGAAAAATTGTTTCAATCACGTAGATTTAACCCAATAAACTGTCACTGCCATTTTGTCACTGTATAAATAGGCTACACAGCAGTCAAAGTGCCGTTAAAAAGTAGTGGTACTGAGAACAATTATTTTAATGAAGGGAACAAAGCTCCCATTTGTATAGAAAGTCCAACATAATAAGCAACGTTAGTTCTCCTATGACTACAAGGCAATTTGATTTATTTACACTCCTTGCATGCTTAATAATCAAATATGAAAAACATGGGGCAGGCAAGGGAGAGATAATACAGAGAAAAGGGCAATAAAACCCACCTGAAACTTGAGGTTATAAACATTTCCAGGGTAAACTTGGATTCTCGATCGGTCATAAGTCCCATTTGGTCCTAAGTGGGACTACAATTTTAAAGATGGCGATGCTGTCCGTCAAAACAAATGATGTGCATATAAAGGTGACCCTGTAGTGCTATGAATGGTGCTGCACCAACCCCCGGCACTGTAGGGGTAAAGAGGATGATCCTTATGAGTGTAACTGTGATGTCTTAAAGGGCAGTAAGGTCCCATCACCCTCGTCATAATTTGATCATGATGTCATCAGGGTGACATCACTCCACCACTCGGAGTGAGTCAGGAGTGCGTGGGCTCAGAGGTGTGAGGGGGGGGGGGGCAGAGGAGAAGGTGCAGTAGGGAGCCCCGCCGTGTCGCTGCCTGCAACTGATGCCGAAATTACAGCCCTGAGCTCCTGTTAGATGCCACTGAGGCTGCAGGTTGCCATAGCAACTGAGTTGCACTGAGTATGGAACAGTCACAGATGGTTCTTGATAAAGCCTCTGACCGCGAAAAATAGGATCTATGTTATACAAGATGTAGAGCACACGAGAGCTGTGAGCTTCCTATAGCAGGATGAGGCCCCCCCGAACAGTGCCTTGTCACACTGTGCCCCCCCAAACAGTGCCCTATCACAGTGTCCCCCCACTGAACAGTGCCCTGTCACACTGTGCCCCCCGAACAGTGCCCTATCACCTTGGTTTTAAAAGTCCTGTGGTTATGTTGTTATTAACCCCTTCACTCCTGGACTGGTTGCTGTTGGGCTGGAATAAAGTCTTACATCTTTACATCATGGATCAAAATTCAGGAATCACACTGGGGATACCTGTGGAGCCACAGTTATAGACTGGCCAAAGCTATCTTTAACATGTGGATCCAATACCCCTCGTGGGAACAAAACAACCCACGAATAGCCAACTTACCCACAGTTCATAAGACCGGTCAAAAGGGCTGTCCGGTGGGCAGGACGCATGGGTCTGGTTGACGCCCATGCCACTTAGCATACCTGGGCTACACCCATTTCTTGGCACCACTAAGTCTGATTTTTGACCCGGAGTGGTCACTAGCCTGACATCTGCTGTGCATCAGTATGTCAGTTTTGTATAATTTATGGGCCTGCTGGGTCTTTTCATAACTGACACTCTTTTAGACAGGAAGATGCTAATCAGCTCGATCTCTTTGAGGCTCCATCACAAAAATACCAAAGCTCATTCGCCCATATCACAGCTGTATGTCCAAGGAATTCCTGCTTGGACTTACAAGAAATAGCTCCTGCCTTACAGTTAAGATCTGGAGTTTTTACCCACTTTATTAAACAACATGTTACGTTTGTGTTATAACTGAACCACTACATGCGCATAAATATATTTTTTACACTGTATTTGCACCTCAAAAATCAGGTTTCTGGGTGCTTTCGTTCTAGAATTAGAATTTCTCATTGAAATGTCGGCTTCTAGACTGCCATCATGTATCGGTTAGAGTGTATGGCAAGCAATGCATCTTGTCTTTTACCCTCGCAGGCAGGGAATGGCCTGCAAATGGGGAATAAAAATGGCTGGGACAGGGCAACCACAGTAATGCATAGCAAATCAGGTATTAACCACTTCCTCCCCGTCACACCTCCCCCACTCAAGACGCAGGGACTGCCCTGCCACCCCGTCCGGTGGCTGGGCTGACCTGCCAGCTCTTGAAGTTAGTAAGTCCTGAGGGCTGTCCTGGCGGGAAAGGCCATCAGCATTATCATGCTCACTTCCCTTCTTGTGCTGGATGGTGAAGTTCCACTCCTGTAAGGCAAGACTCAAGCGCAAAAGTTTAGCATTTTCCCCCGACACACTCTGTAACCAACTCAAAGGATTGTGGTCAGCTATTACCGTGAAATGTCTGCCATACAAATAAGGCTGTAACTTCTTTAGAGCCCACACTATGGCCAGACACTCTTTCTCAATGGTGGCATATGCCACCTCTCTTGGCAGCAGTTTGCGGCTTAGATATACTACCGGATGCTCACCGCCTTCCTCCCCCACTTGGCTGAGTACAGCCCCAATGCCAAAGTCTGAGGCATCAGTCTGCACCAGGAACTTTTTTGCATAGTCTGGAGCGGCAAGTATAGGAGTGCTGGCTAGTGCAGTCTTTAATGCCTGAAACGAGACCTCACAGGCAGGAGACCAGACTACCAGCACAGACTGTCACTTCTGCGTCAAGTTAGTCAGGGGTTTGGCAATGGCGCTATACTGAGGGACAAACTTTCTGTAGTAGCCTGCGGTGCCTAGGAAAGCCATAACTTGCTTCTTTGTTTTGGGAACGGGCCACTGCACTATAGCTTCCACCTTAGCTGGTTCTGGCTTAAGATGCCAGCCACCCACCCTGTGCCCGCCACCCACCCTGTGCCCACCACCCACCCTGTGCCCGCCACCCTCAATGTGCCCTAGGTACAGTACTTTAGCCATCCCTACTAAGCACTTGGTGGGTTTCAACGTGAGTCCCGCTTCCCTAATCCTGGCTAGCACCGCAGCTACATGCACTAAGTGTGAGTGCCACGAATTACTAAAGACAGCAATGTCGTCCAAGTATGCCCTTGCAAACCCTTGCATACCCTCCAGCAAGTGATTGACCAGGCGTTGAAATGTAGCCGGTGCATTTTTCATCCCGAATGGCATCACTAGAAATTCATAGAGGCCACTTGGGGTAATAAATGCAGACTTCCCTCTAGCCTCCAGGGTCAAAGGGATCTGCCAGTACCCTTTACTGAGATCCATAGTCGTCAGATACCTTGCCCCCGCAAGTTCATCTAACAACTCATCCATGCGGGACATGGGGTAGGCATCTGACACCGTGCCCGCATTGAGCTGCCGGTAGTCCACACAGAACCGGGTGGTTCCGTCCTTCTTAGGCACCAGGACTTCCGGACAAGCCCAGCATCTCTTCTACCTCCCTCTCTATACTGCCCTTCACCTCTGCTGACACTCTATAAGCGTGCTTATGCAGAGGTCTCAGATCCCCTGTCAGCACTGGGTGATCTGCAATGTGTGTCTTCCCTGGCTTGTCTGAGAACAAAGCCCTATACTTCTCTAGCATAGCCCTGGCTTCTGCTCTCTGCCTGACACTCAGCTGAGCCCCTATCTCCACCTGCTCTACGGTACCCCCCTGCCTAGCCTCCCCCAGGAGATCAGGCAGAGCATTGCTCGCCGGACCCCCATTGGTGGGCTGCAAATTGCCAGCACCGACGCCACACTCAGTGCTATGTACTCCTTCAGTATGTTGATGTGATAAGTCTTATTTCTCCCTGTCTCAGCATCTACCTGTACAACATAGTTGCACTCGTTCATCTTTCGCAGTACCGGATACGGTCCCAACCAGGCAGCCATTCATTTGTTCTCCCGAATGGGCTTGAAAACAAGTACGTGCTGTCCTGGGATGAACTCTCTGCTACGGGCATTCTGATCATACCAAGTCTTCTGCTTGGTCTGAGCAGCCCTAAGGTTGTCCTGTGCCAACCCCATGAGCACCTCTAACCGGTTTCTGAGATCTATCACATACTGAAGCACAGAAGCATCAGTAGTGGTAGTCTCCCCTTCCCATCCCTC
Organism: Ascaphus truei; assembly: GCF_040206685.1. Classification (NCBI taxonomy): domain Eukaryota; kingdom Metazoa; phylum Chordata; class Amphibia; order Anura; family Ascaphidae; genus Ascaphus; species Ascaphus truei. Next base: position 938,046 of record NC_134499.1, read on the forward strand.
ACGGAATAGGTCCAGAGGTCCCCGTACCCTGCGACCATATAGTAGCTCAAAGGGAGAGAAGCCTGTAGATTCTTGCGGTACCTCTCGGTAGGCAAACAGCAAGTGCTGCAGGTGAATCTCTCAGTCTTTTCCCTCCGCCTCTATAAATGTCCGCAGCATCTGCTTCAGGGTACCATTGAACCTCTCACATAGTCCGTTGGTTTGGGGGTGGTAAGGGGTCGTGCGCTGGTGCTTCACCCCGCACGCATCCCATCACTCATGAACTGCGACCCCTGATCGGTTTGGATCTCACTAGGGAAACCTACCCTAGAAAAAATGGCTAACAGAGCTTTAGCTACTGCCCTAGCATCAATACTGGCAAGCGCTACCGCCTCAGGGTACCGGGGGGCAAAATCCACCACCGTGAGAATGTAGCGCTTTCCTGACCAGCTGGGAACCATGAGGGGTCCCACGAGGTCCATAGCTACCCGCTGAAAGGGTTGCCCTATTACCGGTAACGGGTTCAGGGGTGCCTTCACACGGTCAACCGCCTTACCTACTCGCTGGCAGGTGCCACAGGAGCGGCAGAACTCTGCCGCCTCACTGGATGCCCCCGGCCAGTAGTAACGTTGCAACAGCCGGGCTCACGTCCTAGCGACCACTTGATGCCCCGCTAGAGGAATGGAGTGGGCTACCTGCAACAACTGTTGCCCATACTCCCGGGGTACCACTTGCTGTCTCTTCCCCGTCCATACCTCATCTAACCCTGTGGTCCCTTGCTCTCTATATAGGAGCCCGCGGTGCCACAAGAAGTAATCAAACCCCTTGCTTGGCTTAGACTCGGACACCCGCAGTGTCATGCCCTCCAAGCTGGGATCAGATAGCACAGCATCCCTAAACTGGGCACCTACAGTAGCGACATACTTTATTACACTAAATGCCGGCGGCATGCCGGGATCTGCCCCAGCTGCCGCCAGTAATAAACGCGCGCCGCCGCGTTTCCCCCACTCACCCCCCCTCCTCATCGCGCGCAATTTACCCCCCCTTCCGGACCCCGAACCCGGCTTCTGCTCTGCCCCTCTGCTTCCCCGCACCCCCGCTTACCTTAATTTCATCTCCAGGGGTGTCGGGGAAGCCTGGGGAAGCCGGGGAAGACGGGGAAGCCGGGCGCGCATGTGACTGTGACGTCACAGTGCGCCGCCACGCGCCGCGGCTACCCGCTTCCCAGCCGCATACAGCCAGCGGCTTTTGCTCGAATAAGAGCTACCGCTGCTGTAACTCTGGCCACACCCCGGTCACATCTGAGTCAGGGGGACAGGGAACACGTACAGGGAACAGTAAGTCAGTGTCAGAAAGCGACTGAGTCTGGCTTACCTGTCTGGTCTCTGCAGAGACTACTGGAACTGTCGGTCCCAAATGCAGGGGGACAAGGGCTGGTTCTGCTGCGATCCTTGCTGACTGGCTCCTGGTGATCGCTGCAACAGGCACCAGCTCAGTGGTAAAAACACAGGTAACGTGTCCTAGGTCGTTACCCAGCAAGACCTCGGCATCTAACCCAGGCAAAAACCCCACCTCCCTCATGCCACGTCCGGCACCCCAGTCCAAAAATACCCGGGCAACCTGGAGTGACCGCGGTCCTCCGTCTGGCATGGTCACTTGCATCCTGGTGCCCGGGAGCAAATCCTCTGGCTGCACAATATCAGGTTGAACCAGAGTCACGGTGGCACCGGAGTCTAGCAAGCCGTCCGCCTGCCGGTCTCCGATGGTCACCTTCCGCAGATGTTTCTGCCTGACATCGTTGGGCTATATCCCGATTGGAGCAACCTGATGTCTCCCACTCTCCGCTGCTGGTCCCGAGGTGGCAAGTGCAGTCTCTCCACTGGGCATCCCTCTGTGGGCTGGTTCCACAGCTGTACTTGGCTCCTCTGTGTGTGCCAGTCACACACGGGCGACCAGCCTCGCCGCTGGTGAGCGTTGCCTCTGATGGGGTCCCTTGGACCGGTCCCGGTCCAGACAATCTGGTCTGAGATGTCCAAATTTATTGCAGGAATAACACCGCCTCTCATGCTTGAACTCTGCAGCCTTGGCTGTGCTGTTTGCTGCCGAAGGCTGGTGTGTCCACGGAGGGGTAGTCTTAGCGCCCTGGGCCACACGGCCCGCTCCTTTGGGTGCTACAGGGTCCTTCATTGCAACTCGGCTGGCCACATACTCATCTGCCATTTTCACTGCATCCTCATAGGTCTGAGGTTTATGGTCATAGACCCATGCCCTCACATCTGCGGGAAGCTGCTGCAGCAGCTGCTCTTGAAAGAATAAGTCCAGAATAATTTTGTAACCCCATTCCCCTCCACCCACTGAGTTCCGTGCAAAACCATCCTACCGGCATAGGTGCTGTATGACTCTCCAGGGAGTACTACCCCCGTCCAGAACTTGCCTCTGTAAGATTCTGGGGTCAGGGCATACTGGGTTAGCAGCTTGCTTTTCACATGACCGTAATCATCGGCATCCACGCGTGCAATACCCATCACAGTCCGTTTGGCCTAGCCAGATAACAGTGGTCGCAGTCTGACCACCCAGTCCCTCCTTGGAATTTGGAACCGGGAACACTGCGTCTCGAAGTCATTCAAGAACGCATCAAGGTCATCTGTGCCATCCACGAACTTGCTGAAGCTGTGATGATCCGCCCGGGAAAGACCTTGTTCCCTGTTTGCAAGGTAGGAGTTGTGGGTTCTTCCGAGCATTGCTGTCAGGAGCTGTACCCGCTCCGCAGTGCTATCACCCGTTCCCCATGTAGCTAGAAGTGCAGTGAGCCCAGGGACGGCACGCTAGGCAGCTGCAGCTGCTACCTCGTCCGCAACCCCTGGCGCCAAGCCACCCAAGACCAGGGGGTCACTAGCACTCTCCTCATGTCCTTACAGCCCCAGAGCTGGAGGGACCTCTTGCACTCTGGGCTGAATAGCAACTGCCAACACAGCAGTTACAGGGACTTGCCCCTCTGGTAGTACCCTGCGGTCCTCATGATGCTCCAAATCCTCCTCCAGTTGTGCCTTCGACCGCCCATCTGTCGGTAAGCCATACCCCGCACATTTCTCCACGACTTTCTCTCTGGTCCAAGACCTTAACCTTCCTGAGCGATCGGTCATGGTGCCTTTGGGGTATGGGTGAAGGGAACAGTGAAGTTTCTCATGCTCTTTAGAAGTGTGTGTCAGTTGCTACTTGTCTGAGGAGCTCGCAAGCTACAAGGTCCTCGCTATATTACAGAGCCCGCAGGAAACTGCAATAAAGGTTCAATCAGTATCCCACCAGTTGCCACCAGTTTTTTAAAAGCCTGTCACGATGACACCAACTTTTATCAACACATTTATATTTCTGGGTACTTGATTGAACAGAACAAGTTGCAAAATAAATTGTGATTTATTTCCTTAATAGACAAACACACGACATCTGCAGAATACACTGAAAACAACACTCACTGGGATAAGGGAACAAAATAAATTGTCCTTGGAACGAAAGAAATTGTCCTTTGCTTGCAAGCGCCAGAAATGTAACCTTGGTTTTAAAAGTCCTGTGGTTATGTTGTTATTAACCCCTTCACTCCTGGACTGGTTGCTGCTGGGCTGTAAACAAACATCTTTACATCATGGATTAAAATTCAGGAATCACACTGGGGATACCTGGGGAGCCACAGTTATAGACTGGTCAAAGATATCTTTAACATGTGGATCCAATCCCCCTCGTGGGAACAAAACAACCCACGAATAGCCAACTTACCCACAGTTCATAAGACCGGTCAAAAGGGCTGTCCGGTGGGCAGGGCGCATGGGTCTGGTTGACGCCCATGCCACTTAGCATACCTGGGCTACACCCATTTCTTGGCACCACTAAGTCTGATTTTTGACCCGAAGGGGTCACTAGCCTGACATCTGCTGTTTTCATAACTGACACTCTTTTAGACAGGAAGATGCTAATCAGCTCGATCTCTTTGAGGCTCCATCACAAAAATACCGAAGCTCATTCACCTATATCACAGCTGTATGTCCAAGGAATTCCTGCTTGGACTTACAAGAAATAGCTCCTGCCTTACATTTAAGATCTGGAGTTTTTACCCACTTTATTAAACAACATGTTACGTTTGTGTTATAACTGAACCACTACATGCGCATAAATATAATTTTTACACTGTATTTGTACCTCAAAAATCAGGTTTCTGGGTGCTTTCGTTCTAGAATTAGTATTTCCCATTGAAATGCCGGCTTCTAGACTGCCATCATGTGTCAATTAGAGGGTATGGCAAGCAATGCATCTTGTCTTTTACCCTCGCAGGCAGGGAATGGCCTGCAAATGGGGAATAAAAATGGCTGGGACAGGGCAACCACAATAATGCATAGCAAATCGGGTATTAACCCCTTCCTCCCCGTCACACAGTGCCCTGCCACAGTGTCCCCCCGAACAGTGCCCTGGCACACTGTGCCCCCCCCCCGAACAGTGCCCTGCCACAGTGTGTCCCCCGAACAGTGCCCTGGCACACTGTGCCCCCCCCCCCCCCCCGAATAGTGCCCTGCCACAGTGTGTCCCCCGAACATTGCCCTGTCACATTGTGCCCCCCCCAACAGTGCCCTGTCACACTGTGCCCCCCCTGAACAGCGCCCTGCCACAGTGTCCCCCCCGAACATTGCCCTGTCACATTGTGCCCCCCCGAACATTGCCCTGTCACATTGTGCCCCCCCGAACAGTGCCCTGTCACATTGTGCCCCCCCGAACAGTGCCCTGTCACATTGTGCCCCCCCGAACATTGCCCTGTCAATTGTGCCCTCCCGAACAGTGCCCTGTCAAACTGTGTCCCCCGAACAGTGCCCTATCACAGTAACCCCAGAGTGACCCCATCAAACAGTGCCCTATCACAGTGTCCCCCCCGAACAGTGCTCTATCACAGTGTTCCCCCCTGAACAGTGCTCTATCACAGTGTGACCCCCGAACAGTGCCCTATCACAATGTGACCCCCCGAACAGTGCCCTATCACAGTGTCCCCCCGAACAGTACCCTATCAGTGTCCCCCCCGAACAGTGCCCTATCACAATGCCCCCCGAACAGTGCCCTATCATAGTGACCCCTTCAAACAGTGCCCTGTCACAATGCCCCCCCAAACAGAGCCCTATCACAGTGTGACCCCCGAACAGTACCCTATCAGTGTCCCCCCCGAACAGTGCCCTATCACAGTGTCCTCCCCGAACAGTGCCCTATCACAATGTCCACCCCGAACAGTGCCCTATCACAGTGTTCCCCCGAACAGTGCCCTATCACAGTGCCTCCCCCCGAACAGTGCTCTATCACAGTGTGACCCCCCAAACAGTGCCCTATCACAGGGACCCCCGAACAGTGCCCTATCACAGTGTGTCCCCCGAACAGTGCTTTATCACTGTGTCCCCCCCCGAACAGTGCTCTATTACAGTGTCCCCCCCGAACAGTGCTCTATTACAGTGTCCCCCTCGAACAGTGCTCTATTACAGTGTCCCCCCCGAACAGTGCCCTATCACAGGGTGACCCCCCGAACACTGCCCTATCACAGTGTGTCCCACGAACAGTTCTCTATCACAGTGTGACCCCCCGAACAGTGCCCTATCACAGTGTCCCCTCCGAACAGTACCCTATCACAGTGTGTCCCCCGAACAGTGCCCTATCACAATGCCCCCCGAACAGTGCCCTATCATAGTGACCCCCTCAAAGAGTGCCCTGTCACAATGCCCCCCCAAACAGTGCTCTATCACAGTGTGACCCCCGAACAGTGCCCTACCACAGTGTGACCCCCCGAACATTGCCCTTTCAGTGTCCCCCCCGAACAGTGCCCTATCACTGTGTGACCCAGCAAACAGTGCTCTATCACAGTGTGCCCCCCTGAACAGTGCCCTATCACAGTGACCCCCCTGAACAGTGCCCTATCACAGTGACCCACTCAAACAGTGCCGTGTCACAATGCCCCCCCAAACAGTGCCCATCACAGTGTGACCCCCGAACAGTGCCCTATCAGTGTCCCCCCCAAACAGTGCCCTATCACAGTGTCCCCCCCGAACTTTGCTCTATCACAGTGTGCCCCCCAAAACAGTGCCCTGTCACACTGTGACCCCCAAACACTGCCCTATCACAGTGTGTCCCCCGAACAGTGCCCTATTAGTGTGTGTCCCCCGAACAGTGCTCTATCACATTGTGCCCCCCCGAACAGTGCCCTGTCACAATGCCCCCCCAAAAGTGCTCTATCACATTGTGCCCCCCCGAACAGTACCCTATCACAGTGTCCCCCGAACAGTGCCCTATCACAGTGTGCCCCCCCGAACAGTGCCCTGTCACAATGCCCTCCCAAATAGTGCCCTATCAGTGTGTGTCCCCCGAACAGTGCCCTGTCACAATGCCCCCCCCGAACATTGCCTTATCACAGTGACACCAGAATGACCCCCTGAAACAGTGCCCTATCACAGTGCCCCCCCGAACAGTGCCCTATCACAGTGCCCCCACGAACAGTGTCCTATCACAATGCCCCCGAACAGTGTCCTATCACAATGTGACTCCCAAACAGTGCTCTATCACAGCGTGACCCCCCGAACAGTGCCCTGTCACAGTGTCCCCCCGACCAGTGCCCTATCACAGTGTGACCCCCGAACATTGCCCTTTCAGTGTCCCCCCGAACAGTGCCCTATCACAGTGTGACCCTCCGAACATTGCCCTTTCAGTGTCCCCCCCGACCAGTGCCCTATCACAGTGTGACCCCCCGAACATTGCCCTTTCAGTGTGTCCCCCGAACAGTGCCCTATCACAGTGTGCCCCCCGAACATTGCCCTACCACAATGTGACCCCCCCGAACATTGCCCTTTCAGTGTCCCCCCCGAACAGTGCCCTATCACAGTGACCCACTCAAACAGTGCCCTGTCACAATGACCCCCCCAAACAGTGCCCTATCACAGTGTGACCCCCGAACAGTGCCCTATCAGTGTCCCCCCCGAACAATGCTCTATCACAGTGTGCCCCCCAAAAAAGTGCCCTGTCACACTGTGACCCCCAAACACTGCCCTACCACAATGCCCCCCCCGAGCAGTGCTCTATCACATTGTGCCCCCCCGAACAGTGCCCTGTCACAATGCCCCCCCAAACAGTGCCCTATCACAGTGTCCCCCCGAAACAGTGCCCTATCACAGTTTGACCCCCGAACAGTGCCCTACCAGTGTCCCCCCCGAACAGTGCCCTCTCACAGTGTCCCCCCCGAACAGTGCTCAATCACAGTGTGCCCCCCCGAACAGTTCTCTATCTTAGTGTGTCCCCCGAACAGTGCCTTATCACAGTGTGACCCCCCGAAACAGTGCTCTATCACAGCGTGACCCCCGGAACAGTGCTCTGTCACAGTGTGACCCCCCGAACAGTGCCCTATCATAGTGTGCCCCCCGAACAGTGCCCTACCACAGTGTGACACCCCGAACATTGCCCTATCACAGTGTGACCCCCGAACAATGCTCTATCACAGTGTGACCCCCGAACAGTGCCCTGTCACAATGTGACCCCCCGAACAGTGCCCTATCACAATGTGACCCCCTGAACCATGCCTTATCACAGTGTGACACCCCCCAAACAGTGCTCTATCACAGCGTGACCCCCGAACAGTGCCCTGTCACAGTGTCCCCCCGACCAGTGCCCTATCATAGTGTGTGTGTCCCGAACAGTGCCCTATCATAGTGTGTGTGTGTCCCGAACATTGCCCTATCACAGTGTGGCCCCCGAACATTGCCCTACCACAGTGTGACCCCCCGAACATTGCCCTTTCAGTGTCCCCCCCGAACAGTGCCCTATCACTGTGTGACCCAGCAAACAGTGCCCTATCACAGTGTCCTCCGAACAGTGCCCTATCAGTGTGTCCCCCCCGAACAGTGCCCTATCAGTGTGTCCCCCCCCGAACAGTGCCCTATCACAGTGTGTGTGTCCTGAACAGTGCCCTATCAGTGTCCCCCCTGAACAGTGCCCTGTCACAATGCCCCCCCCCGAACATTGCCTTATCACAGTGTGCCCCGAACAGTGCCCTATCACACTGTGACCCACCCGAACAGTGCCCTATGACAATGCCCCCCGAACAGTTCTCTATCTTAGTGTGTCCCCCGAACAGTGCCCTGTCACAATGTGACCCCCCCGAACAGTGCCCTATAACAATGTGACCCCCTGAACAGTGCCTTATCACAGTGTGACCCCCCAAACAGTGCTCTATCACAGCGTGACCCCTCGAACAGTGCCCTGTCACAGTGTCCCCCCGACCAGTGCCCTAACACCGTGTGTGTCCCGAACAGTGCCCTATCACAGTGTGTGCCCCCCGAATATTGCCCTATCACAGTGTACCCCCCGAACATTGCCCAACCACAGTGTGACCCCCCGAACATTGCCCTTTCAGTGTGACCCAGCAAACAGTGCTCTATCACAGTGTACCCCCTGAACAGTGCCCTATCACAGTGTGCCCCCCAAAACAGTGCCCTATCACAGTGTCCCCCGAACAGTGCCCTATCACAGTGTCCCCCCCAAAACAGTGCCCTATCACAGTGTGTCCCCCGAACAGTGCCCTACCACAATGCCCCCCCCCGAACAGTGCTCTATCACAGTGTGCCCCCGAACAGTGCCCTATCACAGTGTGCCCCCCGAACAGTGCCCTATCATGGTGACCCCCAAACAGTGCCCTATCACAATGCCCCCCCCCCCCCGAACAGCGCCCTATCACACTGTGACACCCAAACAGTGCCCTATGACAGTGTCCCCCACTGAGCGTGCCCTATCACAGTGTGTCCCCCAAACAGTTCTCTATCTTAGTGTGTCCCCCAAACAGTGCTCTATCACAGCGTGACCCCCCGAACAGTTCTCTATCTTAGTGTGTCCCCCAAACAGTGCCCTGTCACAGTGTCCCCCCGACCAGTGCCCTAGCATAGTGTGTGTGTCCCGAACAGTGCCTTATCATAGTGTGCCCACCGAACATTGCCCTACCACAGTGTGACCCCCCGAACAGTGCCCTACCACAGTGTGACCCTACGAACAGTGCCCTTTCAGTGTCCCCCCCCCGAACAGTACCCTATCACAGTGTGTCCCCCCGAACAGTGCCCTGTCACAATGCCTCCCCCTGAACATTGCCTTATCACAGTGACCTCAGAGTGACCCCCTGAAACAGTGCCCTATCACAGTGTGCCCCTGAACAGTGCCCTATCACAGTGACTCCCCCCCCCCCGAACAGTGCTCTATCACACTATGACGCCCAAACAGTGCCCTATGACAGTGTACCCAACTGAACAGTGCCCTATCACAATGCCCCCGAACAGTGCCCTATCACAATGTGACTCCCAAACAGTGCCCTATCACAGTGTCCCACCCGAACAGTGCTCTATCACAATGTGACTCCCAAACAGTGCCCTATCACAGTGTCCCCCCCAAACAGTGCCCTATCACAGTGTGACCCCCCCGAACAGTGCCCTATCACAGTGTGACTCCCCCGAACAGTGCCCTATCACAGTGTGTCCCCCGAACAGTTCTCTATCTTAGTGTGTCCCCAGAACAGTGCCCTGTCATAATGGGACCCCCCTTAACAGTGCTTTATCACAGTGTGACCCCCCAAACAGTGCTTTATCACAGCGTAACCCCCCGAACAGTGCCCTGTCACAGTGTCCCCCCGACCAGTGCCCTATCATAGTGTGTGTGTCCCGAACAGTGCCCTGTCACAGTGTGCCCCCCGAACATTGCCCTACCACAGTGTGACCCACCGAACATTGCCCTTTCAGTGCCCCCCCGAACAGTGCCCAATCACTGTGTGACCCAGCAAACAGTGCTCTATCACAGTGTGCCCCCCTGAACAGTGCCCTATCACTGTGACCCCCCTGAATAGTACGCTATCACAGTGACCAACCTGAACAGTGCCCTATCACAGTGACCCCTCTGAACATTGCCCTATCACAGTGACCCACTCAAACAGTGCCCTGTCACAATGCCCCCCCCCCAAACTGTGCCCTATCTGTGTCCCCCCCAAACAGTGCCCTATTACAGTGTGACCCCTCCGAACAGTGCCCTGTCACAGTGTGTCCCCCTGAACAGTGCCCTATCACTGTGTGCCCCCCAAACAGTGCCTTATCACAGTGTGACCCCCCGAATAGTGCCCTATCATAATGCCCCCCCCAACAGTGCCCTATCACAGTGTGCCCACAAACAGTGCCCTATCACAGTGTGACCCCCTGAACAGTGCTCTATCAGTGTGTGTGTCCCCGAACAGTGCCTTGTCACACTGTGCCCCCCCAAACAGTGCCCTATCACATTGTGACTCCCTGAACAGTGACCTGCCACAGTGTGACCCCCCGAACAATGCCCTATCACAGTGTCCCCCCGAACAGTGCCCTATCACTGTGGGAACCCCCCGAACAGTGCCCTGTCACAGTGCCCCCCCCAACAGTGCCCTATCACTGTGTGCCCCCCCAAACAGTGCCCTATCACTGTGTGCCCCCCCAAACAGTGCCCTATCACAGTGTGACCCCCCGAATAGTGCCCTATCACAGTGTGCCCCCCCAATAGTGCCCTGTCACAATGTGCCGCCCCAAACAGTGTCCTCTCACAGTGTGACAGCCCACAGCAGTTTCCTGTCATAGTGTTCAACTATCAGTCAACCATCACTGCTTATGATGTGATCTTTGTGGTATCATAGTGTGAACACAGTAGTATCACATAGTCCAGGTTTGATATTGCAGCAGGGGCTCCAAATCTAATTGTACAACACCGTCCCCAAAATAAAATAACCTGCATCCTCTCTCTCACCCCATTTAACTATTTGTCTCTCCGTCTCTCCTCCAGTAGGTACAGCATCGTGTCCACGGATGAGGAAGGCCTCCATCTCCCCTCTCTGGGCCTTAACGGTTACTGGGCATCCTCACTCCACCACCCCCACTCACGGCGGAAACGGCGCAACCGGTTCGTGAAGAAGAATGGTCAGTGCAACGTCTTTTTTGCCAACCTCAGCAACAAGTCTCAGCGCTATATGGCGGACATCTTCACCACGTGTGTCGACACCCGCTGGCGCTACGTGCTGCTCATCTTCTCCGCAGCCTTCCTGGCCTCCTGGCTCTTCTTCGCCTTCCTCTTCTGGTGCATTGCCTTTTTCCATGGGGATCTGGGAATTGGTGGGGGTGTTGTAGGTGGGGGTAGACCAGGGCCACCCAAGCCTTGCTTAATGCACGTGAACAGCTTTGTGGAGGCCTTCCTCTTTTCCGTAGAAACGCAGACTACTATCGGCTATGGATTCCGTTGTGTGACTGATGAGTGCCCACTAGCCATACTTGCTGTGGTGGCCCAGTCTATCCTCGGCTGCCTCATCGACTCATTCATGATTGGGACAATTATGGCCAAGATGGCCCGTCCCAAGAAACGGGCCCAGACGCTGCTCTTTAGCCACCATGCCGTCATTGCCCTGAGAGACGGAAAGCTCTGCCTGATGTGGAGAGTGGGCAATCTGCGCAAAAGTCACATTGTGGAAGCCCACGTACGGGCTCAGTTGATCAGACCCTATGTGACCCAAGAGGGCGAATATCTGCCTGTTGACCAGAAAGATCTGAATGTGGGATACGACAGTGGGCTGGATCGCATCTTCCTGGTCTCCCCCATCATCATCGTTCATGAGATTGACGAGGAGAGCCCATTCTACTCCATGGGCAAGGAGCAGCTGGATGGCGAGGACTTTGAGATTGTGGTCATTCTAGAAGGGATGGTGGAAGCCACTGCCATGACCACGCAAGCCCGAAGCTCCTACCTGGCTAGCGAGATCCGCTGGGGACAGCGGTTTGAGCCTGTCGTGTTCGAGGAAAAAAAACACTACAAAGTGGACTACTCACACTTCCACAAGACCTACCAGGTGCCAGGTACCCCTGTGTGCAGTGCCCGCGAGCTGCATGAGAGTCGGATTACTGCCCTGCCCTCACCCAGCGCCTTCTGCTACGAGAATGAGCTGGCCCTTCTCAGCCAGGATGAGGATGACGAGGAAGAAGCAGTCGGTGGAGTGGCAGATGAAGGCGTCATCCACGTCATGGGGAGCCACCTAGAGCTGGATCGTCTCCAGGCCTCCATCGCATTAGATAACATTTCGTATCGTAGAGAGTCGGCCATATGACCGGGGTGATTAAGTGCTGACATTGCTTCCCCACAGCAGGTACTGGTCTTCTCTGGTGGTATACTTACATGTCTGTCTGCAGACTTCAGCCCCATAAAAAAAAATCAAGACCCGTCAACTTACAAAAAAAAATGCTGTATTGAACATCTTTTGTTGACTTCTACAGAAAGATGCTTTTGCTCTTTACAATGCTCTGTGCATTGGATGTACAAGACATTTCTCTGATGGTAACGCCGGGTGACAGAAGGGAACCTATAGGGGGGTCAATCAGTGTGTATAAATCTTTTGTATAGAAAGAAACAGGAAATAAAATATGAATCTGTGCTCTTCCAAACCTCACATATATAATGAACTTTCTTATTACAATTACTTAATCGCCATCTGGTTATTAAGGGAATGAGGATAGTGGGTGCTCCAATAGTTCTGGAATGCAATATAGAATGTCATTGAATAAAACATATGAGTATAACTATTGCATGGAGTGGGTATAGTGATGTGTGAGTATCCAGTGTAGAATAATAACAGTCTCTCCTGAAGGAAACAGTCAAAAATGATAAAAAAAAATCCCCTTGCTGTAACCTCATTGGAGAAAAACATAAAAAAACCACTGGAAATAATAAATGTCAAAAACACACAATAAATTCAGAATTGTTTTCTTCTTGAAAGGAATCTTACCCACTCCTAGAGCCTCAATGAGTATACTTGTGGTGTGTCCAGCCGCTGATAGAGTTATCCAGATAACAACAAAAAAAGGAGATAGCAGCGCACTGCCCAGGGTGCCAGGTGATATATAAATGAAAATGTATTGAATAAACAGCATCACCCAAAGGAGGTGTAGGTCCTCCTATGTGTTTCGCACACAAATGTACTTTATCAAGGTTGATAAAGCACATTCGTGTGCGAAACGCGTGGGAGGACCTACACCTCCTTTGGATGATGCTGTTTATTCAATAAATTTTTCATTTTTATATCACCTGGCTCCCTGGGCAGTGCGCTGCCATCTCCTTTTTTTTTTGCTATCTGGTTATTAAAGGGAGTTAAAAAATCAAGATAAAATAAATACATAACCACACTGTCGCTGCTGGAAGGGGTTAAGTAAGACACTTTATTAGTCACCGATGCTGTAATATAAATTGATGCCAAGTGTGTCTTCAAAGCTGCCAAATCTCAATGACTTCGTGTGCAGATGTTCAAAATCATTCATACCCCATCACCCATATCTCATCACCCATACCCCATCATCCATACCCCGTCACCAATACACCCTCACCCATACCCAGTCACCCATACCCCGTCACCCATATCCTGTCACCCATACCCTGTGAACCATACCCCATCCCCTATACACCCTCATTCATACCCCGTCACCCATATCGATGCCCCGTCACCCATACACCATCACCCATACCCTGTCACCCATACCCCGTCACCCATACCCCATCACCCATACACCCTCACCCATACACCCTCATATATCATCAGATATGGCCTATGTGTCTTTACTCGAACACTTGTTTATTTTCCCCGGTCTATAATAATTCTCCAAATTTGGGTTCAGGCTGGTCGGAGGAAAAAGACATACTCGAATTGCTACGTTTGACCATGTGTAAAAGGAAGTTTTAATTAGTCGCTGAAAAGGTTTTGCAATGAATAAAGGTTTGCAAAACTGTATAAGGTTTGTATTTTTCTTTAAAAGTGACCCATTTGAATGAGAGTACTTATCAAATGTAACCAAAGCTTCCAACAGATAGCGATGTTAAATGAATGGGCCTACATCAAGTTTGTGACAATGGAAAATACAAACGCTAATCTCTAAAATGTATGCAATAAGTCAAAGCAAGACAGATATGTAAATCTGTTTAAATATGTACAAAAATATACATTCATGCAGTAAGTGTATTGGATTGATGATAAACTAAGCCACATGTGTGTATATAAATACATAGAGAATATAAGAACCAAAAAAATCCACTAAGAACAAGACATTATGCAAGTTATGGTGGATAACAAAAGTGACAAGAACCCTCCACGGTACAGTATACAGCACAGCAAAGTCTGACACTATGCTCATTTGCATGTCATTACCCAGAATCCCTGGCTGCAGTGGAAGTACTGTATGATAAGAGATAATGGGAAAAGACAGGGTTACAGACCTGTCAGATGTGAATGTGCTCACACGTGGGGGTTTTAGTCACTGACTGTACTAAGAACAAGCAAATCAGCATCCAATATAAAGTAGAATGTAGTAAAATCCACTGTTATTAGTCGTAGTTTCTCTAGAGGTTTAGCATTAATTGTTAGACAGTTGGCAGAGGACTAGTCCAGATGATATTACGAGTACCAGTTAGGTCCACTGTAGCCTCTCAGTGTGACAAACAAAGTCCCACAGGACATCCCAAAAAATAGAGAGAGAGAGAGAGAGAGAGAGAGAGGCTCACGTGTCTGCAAAGTATAACTCTTTCATTTATTAGAGAAAGATTTAACAAAATAGCTGAGCTACTCACAAATAAATCGCAATAAAATCACTCTGAGCAATTACCCAAAAGACTCGCAGCATGGCCGGTGTCCTGGGTCCCCGCTGAGGCATAAAGCACAGGCAGCCGTGGCTCTTCCCTCGGACCTGCGTGGCTCGTCCTCTCACCGCATGATAATGTAAGGCTAAGGCCCCGCTGCCTGCGCTGCATGCGCGCCTGCCAGGCTAGAGGTGCGTGCAGCCGAGTTCCCTGGTCTGCAGTGAGCTGCAGGGGGAAAGAAAGGGGGGGAGTGATGGGGGCACGGCCATGACTTCACCCAGCAGGAGTCGCCCTCATTGGCTGAACCGCGGGGGGGCGTGACCTAGCGCTCCGTCGCTAGTTCTGATCTCAATTTTCCAGTCTGCTTGAAAACTGACCGCGCAGCGGGACGGCCCCCGTTGCAGCAGGTCCGGCCCCATTGAGGGTCGGCTCTCGTCTCCGCAGTGCCCGCCATAGCGGGTGCTGCAGTAGCTAGCAGGGACCAAGCCTAACAGAGAACACACCGCTGAGGCATGAAACACAAGCAGCCGTGGCTCTTCCCTTGGACCTGCGTGGCTCATCCTCTTGCCGCATGATAACGTAATGGAGAACACACAGCTGTTTGTTAGCTAAACGTTTACACCAGGGGTGGCCAACTCCAGTCCTCAAGGGCCACTAACAGGTAGGGTGGCCAGGTGGCTTCTTCAAAAATACTGAACACAATTGTAAAAGGTGCGACACGCTCGAGAAATACACACCTCTCTCCGCTCCATGCAGTTTCCTTCTATCCTTGGCCCCACCCTCAGGCTCCTGACACCTCCTCCTGAATGGCTGCATTACCCATCAGCAGCCAATCGTGATGGAGGAAGCTGCCCAGCCCCTTACAACAGCCCTGCTCTCTCCGTGCTCAGGGAAATCCTGCGACCTCCCAAGCCGGTCAGGTCACTATGTCCAGAGAGGTAATACCTGTATACACATACACACCCAGAGAGGTAATACCGGTATACACATACACGCCCAGAGAGGTAATACCGCTGTACACATACACGTCTAGAGAGGTAATACCGGTATACACATACACACCCAGAGAGGTAATACCGGTATACGCATACACTCCCAGAGAGGTAATACCGGTATACACATACACGCCCAGAGAGGTAATACCGGTATACACATACACGTCCAGAGAGGTAATACCGGTATACACATACACTCCCAGAGAGGTAATACCGGTATACTCACACACCTAGAGAGGTAATACCGGTATACACATACACGCCCAGAGAGGTAATACCGGTATACACATACACGCCCAGAGAGGTAATACCGGTATACACATACTGTACACGCCCAGAGGGGTAATACCGGTAAACCATATGTAACACATATTCCCCCCCTCCTCTGGGAGATTCTGCTGCTACATGGAGTGGTGGTGCATACCTGCTGGCTCACAGTATATCTGAGTCTCCCGCATGGTGGTAGGGGATGTCAGAACAGGCTTCTGGGGTAACAACTGATTCGTACTCACGGTGACAGCGCCTCCATCTATTGCAGTCCCCAGGGATGAGGGGAGATATCCCTGCAGGACAGTTTCTTTGCTCTTCTTCCTGATAGATTTCAGTCTCAGCCAAGAAGGTATGGTAAAACACTAGAACACTTTATTCCTTACAGCAGATAATACAGCATACACAGCAACAGACAGAGCTTAGGGCCTTCACCCTCAGGATGTTCCTGGACCTGCACTCCCAGCCTAGGGCACCAGAAGCCAGAAGTCTTAGCTCTTCTCTTACTCCCTGGTGGAGTAAGAGGAATAGTCTCCCACCGCTCCCCTAAGGCAGGGCCTACAGATTGGCAGAGCCCTGAACAGCTGGAGTGTAGTCGTTGCTGGTTTTGGGCTACCAGTCTGCCCTCCTCCTGGCAGTAAGCCCTAATAGAGCAGGCTTGCCAGGAGTAATCATGGGTTTCCCCACCTCCTGCAGCTCATTAAGTACAGGAAAAGCAGGAACCAGTCCTGAGTCCCTGATTGGATACAAGGCCTGGTTGCACCGCCTCCCCTGTGACTCACTGATGCTGCAGGAAGTGGGTAAAACCCTGTTACGGTTGTGCTCCCACGCACAAGCCGAGAGAAGGGAAGGGACCCGATAGCGAGGTGGGGAAGCCGCAGGAGACACGAAAAAGGAGTAAGTTGTCACGCAGCTGGGGGTAGGTGCACATAGTCACGTGAGCGTGCCGCACGTAGTAGAATGTGCGACGCGTCTGGAGGAGCAGAGCCAAGCTCCATGGCACGACTAGCCCAGCTGCATGTGCGCGCATTCTCTTGCAGCAGAGCGGGGATGGTGCGTTCTCAGGCACCAACGCAGGGGTGAGTGTTTGCCACTAGGGAGGAGTAGGGGAGGATAGAGTCCAGAGCACAAGGTCACAAGGGAATTACTTCCTGGAGGACGTCCAGCTTCCTTGAAGACATAATACCAGAAACAGAAGGGTGCAGCAACACTAAATATAAAGTAAGGGTTCTTAGTTTAATCCTTTAGCCAAAGGACTATAAGCCTGCTATCACGTCAAGGTAAACCCTAATCAGCAGGTCCCACACGGTAAACTAACCTCAGAAGTAGAATGAGTGACTGTCCCAGTCTTCCGGAATCCAAAGGAGATGAGAACAGCTCCCAGAAGAAGTTCAGGCAGGAACAGCATGGAGTACTGGGGAAGTACTTTGCAGGACCCTGGGCAGGTAGCTACTGATTGCTTTTAAAAGGCAGCGGCAGCTGTTAGCAATGAGAAAGTCAGAGAGAGGCTTACTTCCTGTCAGGAGGAAGAGGGCAGGATTTGCCAGGAAGCAAGATGGCGTCGCTTGCTTCAGAACACTAGAAGACACAGAGGATCTTGACTCGTAGCTAGAGGGCGGCGCACGCCACACAGAGAGACATACTCGCAGCTAGAGGACGGCGCATGCCATACAGAGAGACATCAGAGAATCTTGACTTGCAGCTAGAGGGCGGGGCACGCTGTCACGTGTACGCACGACCGGGGGCGGGGCGGGCTCCGTGGTACGAGTAGAGGAACCGCGGGTGTGTGAATGCTCTATAAGGAGAGTGAGAACTGAGATGCGGCAGGTAAGGAGAGAACACGCCGCAGGGGGCTTGTTCCCCGATTCCTTACAAACCCATGATTACTCCTGGCAAGCCTGCTCTATTAGGGCTTACTGCCAGGAGGAGGGCAGACTGGTAGCCCAAAACCAGCCAGGGCTACACTATCCTTCTGGTGGAATCTAATGGTCCCCATTTGGACCTAAATTTGCAGACCCATCCTGTAGGTGAGTAACCTGCAACAGATACATAATGACATTACAACCACTAAACAATGCCATACAGTAGATACCGTCATATGTACACAGATATATACCCACCCACCTTGGGATGGTGATATTTATAATAACTTGGATTTTCCCAACTTGGAGAATCCTGTACTAATAATAATGCATGGGATCAGGTTTCTGTACTATGAGCCCAGTGTGATCCGCTACTTTTACAAAGTATGACCTAGAGGGACCATTCTCAGGTCTGTACTCTACTCTAACGATGAAGATCGCTCGGCCTACACTCCAGACCCTCATCAGGTAACATACCCTCTCTTCAGTGTGGGAAGCAGATGTACTATTCCTAGTTCTTAAATTGTCTATCACTGCATCTTGGAGCCATTCTTCTCTGTGTACCTCAATTTCCCTCATAGTTACATAGTAGATAAGGTTGATAAAAGACATAGGTCCATCAAGTTCAACCTATGCTAAATTTAGACAACAAATACTTTATCCTATATCTATACTTACTTATTGATCCAGAGGAAGGCAAACAAAAAACCCCATTAAGGGGAAAAATTAATTCCTTCCTGACTCCAAGAATTGGCAATCGAATTAATTCCTGGATCAACATCCTTCCCATGTATACTTATTTGGTATATCCCTGTATACCTTTCCCATCTAAAAAGATGTCCAACCTTTTTTTGAACAAATCTAATGTATCTGCCATCACAGTCTCCATGGGTAATGAATTCCACATTTTAACTGCCCTTACTGTAAAGAACCCTTTCCTTTGTTGCTGGTGAAATTTCCTTTCCTCCAACCTTAAGGGATGGCCCTGAGTCCTTTGTACTGCCCGTGGGATGAATAGTTATTTTGAAAGCTCCTTGTATTGTCCCCGAATATATTTGTATATAGTTATCATATCCCCTCTTAGACGCCTCTTTTCTAATGTAAATAAATCTAATTTAGCTAGCCTCTCCTCATAAGTTAGATTGCCCATCCCTTTATTAATTTTGTGGCTCTTCTCTGCGCTCTCTCTAGTTCCATAATGTCTTTTCTTAGGATTGGTGCCCAAAATTGTACTCCATATTCAAGGTGTGGTCTTACTAGTGCTTTGTAAAGGGCATAATTATGTTTACTTCCCTTCCATCCATTGCCCGTTTGATGCAAGATAAGATCGGGTTTGCCTTTGCAGCTACTGCATGACATTGGGTACTATTGCTAAGCCTGCAGTCTACAAGCACTCCTAAATCCTTATCCATCAAGGATTCCCCCAATATATCTCCATTTAATTTGTAAGTCGCCTTTTTATTCTTGCATCCCAAATGCATAACCTTACATTTATCTGTATTAAACCTCATTTGCCAATTACCTGCTCACGTTTCCAGTCTCTCCAAGTCCTTCTGAAGAGAAATTACATCCTGCTCTGATTCTATTACCTAACACAATTTAGTATCATCAGCAAAGATGGAGACTTTGCTCTCGATCCCAACCACAAGGTCGTTAATAAACAAGTTAAAAAGCAGGGGTCCCAGTACCGATCCCTGAGGTATTCCACTCACGACTTTAGCCCAACCTGAAAAACTTCCATTTATGACAACCCTCTGTTGTCTGTCCTTTAACCAGTTTTCAATCCAGGTGCATATATTATTACTGAGTCCAATTTTCTTTATTTTGTACACCAACCTCTTGTGTGAAACCGTATCAAAAGCCTTTGCAAAATCTTAGTAGACCACATCAACTGCATTACCTTGGTCTAAATTCCTACTTACCACCTCAAAGAAACAAATAAGGTTAGTTTGGCAAGATCTATCCTTCATAAATCCATGCTGACTATTACTAATAATTTTGTTTTCCATTAAGTATTCCTGAATGTTATCCCATATTAAACCTTCAAGTAGTTTCCCTACTATTGAAGTCAGGCTTACAGGTCTGTAATTTCCCGGTTGTGATCTAGCTCCTTTTTTAAATATAGGCACCACATCTGCTTTACGCCAATCTTATAGTACTGAGCCTGTAGAAATGGAGTCCTTAAATATTAAATATAATGGTTTGGCTATTACTGAGCTTAACTCCTTGAGAACTCTTGGATGTATGCCATCGGGGCCAGGTGCCTTATTTACTTTAGTTTTTTCAAGTCGCTTACTATATGAACTTCTTCCTCAGTTAACCAATTGTTCATTAATATGGAGGTTGTGGCTTCCTCCTGCGGCACTACTATTGAACTTGATTCTTCCCTGGTAAACACAGAGGCAAAGAATTTGTTTAATACCTCAGCTTTTTCCTTATCTCCAATAATCTGCCTGCCCATCTCACACTGAAAGGGTCCTATATTTTCTTTTCTCATTTTTTTGTTATTAAGGTATTTAAAGAACTTTTTAGGGTTGACCTTACTTTCTATTGCAATCCTTTTTTCATTATCCATTTTTGCTAATTTGATTGCCCTTTTGCAATTTTTGTTACATTCCTTATAATTCTGATACGATGTCTCCGTCCCTTCTGACTTAAAGAATCTAAACGCCTTCCTCTTCTTGTCCATTTCCTTCCCTACCTGTTTATTTAGCCACATTGGTTTTGACTTATTTCTTTTATACTTATTACCCAAGGGTATACACTGATAAATGTGCTTTTCTAACAATGTTTTAAAGACTGCCCATTTATCTTCTACATTTTTCCCTGCAAAACATCATCCCATTGTATTACTACTAGATTAGACCTCAGTTTATTAAAATCTGCCTTACTAAAGTTTAAGGTCTTTGTTGAACCCAAGAAATCTATTTTTGGATAATTTATTTCAAATGAGACCATGTTATGATCACTGTTACCCAAATGTTCCAGGACTTGAATATGTGTTATTACTTCTACATTGTTTGATATGACCAAATCCAGAACTGCCCCTCTCCTGGTTGGTTCCTCAATAATTTGGGTCATATAATTAGCTTTAAGCACCCCCGAAAACCTGTTTCCTTTTGTTGTAACGCTAATCTCATTGCCCCAGTCTATGTCTAGATAATTAAAATCCCCCATTATGCAAACATGACCCAGTTTTGATGCCTTTTCCATTTGCAAAAGTTTAGCTTCCTCAATCTCACAGATATTTGGTGGTTTAAAGCATATTCCCACAAACATTTTCTTAATACTTTTACCTCTACTGCTAATTTCTATCCACAAAATCTCTACATTTTCATCATTCCCTTCATAAACATCATCCCTTATAATAGGTTTTTGATCCGGTTTAACATGTAAACATACTCCACCTCCCCTTCTACTTGTTCGATCCTTCCGAAAAAGGGAATAACCCTCTAAATTAACTGCCCAGTCATGAGTTTCATCCCACCATGTTTCAGTAATGCCTATGATATCATACTGCTCCCTTGCAGCTATTAATTCAAGCTCCCCCATTTTATCTGTCAGGCTTCTTGCATCAGCAAGCATGCATTTAAGTTTTTTTTCAGTTTTTTTTCATGCATAAAGTTTTTTTATTATCTTATCTGCTCCTTCCTTTCTGCGCCAACTTGGTTTAGTCTTTAGAAGTTTTCTAGTATTATCTGTATTAACTATGGGTGCCTCACTGCTTGTAAAACTCACACTTGCCCCCATTCTACCTCCATACCACCTTGTATCCTCCTCTATTCCATTTAGTTCATTATCTGTTTCATTCCCCTCCACCCTCCATCCTAGTTTAAAATCTCCTCCAACCTTTTTAGCATTCTCCCCCCTAGCACAGAAGATCCCTCTTCATTGAGGTGCAATCCGTCCCTAGAATATAGATGGCACCACTCAGAAAAGGAGTCCCAGTACTCTAAAAACCCAAACCCCTCCTTCCTGCACCACTTTCTTAGCCATGCATTTACCTCCCTGATCTCTGACTGTCTCCCTGCGATAGCACATGGCACTGGTAGTATTTCAGAAAATACTACCTTGGAGGTCCTTGCCTTAAGCTTTTGGCCTAGATCCCTCATGATAGACTCTGGTACGTAAGGGTACTCATATCCATGAGATTGCTTATACCTAGCCACTATCGCCCTATCGGCTCTACTGAAATTGGTCAGCTTCTTACCCTGAGCCTTTCTTGGTAAGACCCAGTAAACAGGTTCTTCTGGGGCTATCTCCTCGTAGAGTATGGAAGGCCCTTTAGGTATGACAATGCCTAACTTCATCTCCTTGACTCTCTTTCTGAGTTCCTCAGCCAGCTCTTCGGTAGAGTAAGTTCTCTCATCCCACCAATGGTCTACAGTCTCCCCGTCAATTAGTACAAATCGAGTGCGCTTCATGGGCACCGAGTATCCTTGAAATAACGGGTCCCACCATTTGCGAATAGTACCTGATGACCCTGGTGAAGACACTGACTCGTCTTCTGTATCTATCCTAGAGGATATACCTGAAGTAACAGACAAACATGATGGCAAACTTTTAGGTCTACCCCTGAACACGTCCTATAGATCGTGGGATTCATTACAGGAACCTTACTTGATACAGGAATTTCCTCATCAGACTCCTCATCTGACGTTACCCAATCCCGCCAGTCCGTGGATAGTGTGGGGGCTTTCTTCTTTTTATTACCCCTGACCCATGGTGGATAGCGTGGGACCCCGAACTAGATGGGACAGGGGCAATGGTACTCGGGGTTGGGGCCTGGGAAACAGCATAGTCCTTGGCAAGGTTCTTGAGTCGGGCTATGCCGCAACCAGTGGGAGTCTTTGTAGAGTCCGGGTCTACAGACCTTCTCTTCCCTCAGCCCGTAACCGCCTGCATGTAAAGTTCCGTGTCCTCCCTAGAGAGGGCAGTACTCACCGGAGCGGACGCAGCAGTGTCCCAGTCCACTCCGGCAGTCGACACGGAAGTGACATCATCGGATGTAGACATCGTGGAATCCCGGTCCAGGTCCCGCACCGGAAGTACGTCATTTGCTGGGCGTGGCACCGAAAACTCTGAGTGGTCCTTCACACGGAAGTAGGCACCGGGCAAGGCCTCGTCTCCAAATTCCCCCATCGCAGCCTGCAGGAAGTAAGGGGGTGGTTCCTCACCGCTTTGCTGGCTCACGATAGTCATCCGATCATCTGAAGCAGCCGAAGCTACCTCCTCGACAGCACTGGGAACCTCCATGGCCTTGGGGTTTTTCCGCGGTTCAGGCCGCATCAGCGCTTGCTGTCTTGGGACCTCTGGGCTTGCCCTCTCTGCGTCGCAGGTAGATGACTCTCTCTTTGCAGCATCACTGGAGTGGTCCGCCGGTTGGCACGTCACCACTGATGCGAGGCTGTCGTGATCATCATCCGATGATAGGGGCAGGAACACCTCCACAGGGGAACGGTGTCGGGGCACCTCGCATTCACGGGTGGCTATTGGCATGAAGCAGTCCCGCTTCTGCACCACGCGTGGAAGTGCACCCAACTCTCCCTGGGCAGTCACCTTACCCTGTGGTTCCGTCATCTGGAGTTACAGCTCTGGAACCGAGTCTGGAACCGAGTTGCACGGTCTGGAACGTCTGTTATGGCAAACTGACCCTGGGCGGTCACAGCGTCGAGGCCGTCCACGTCGATCAGTGTAGCTTTGGAGTCTTCCGGCTGGGCACCGACTGTTATGAGCGGTATTACCGGCCATAGGTAGAAGGTTCCGCACTACATGCAGCGAGCCGTGGTACTTGGCTCGCCTCCGGGTGTCCTGCATTGAGAGCACAGGCACCGCAAGAACTCTCGGCCGACTATCTCCACTATCAGGAGGCCTCATGGAAGTTGATATGGGGTCAGCCTACAATCAGCGATTTCTTTTATTGTTAGGGTAATCTCGGGCAGCAGCACTGTTAGAAGGGCTCTGTCTTGATCACCAGCTCCGAAGAACTGAGGGTGTGGTCGCTCGCATCCGGCTCCTCCCTCAGAGTAGGTGGAGCTCTCTGATTGGTGCTCACTGCGTCCCCTCCCCCTCTGGTGGAGTTTAGAGGAGGGGCACACAGTAGCAAGGAGTGGTTCTGGCTCTGCGTTAACCCACTCACATCGCAGGGGCGGGGCTCTGACTTTCGCGCCAGACCCGGAATGATTTCTGCAAACAGTTCTTGTGCAGCCTGTTTGCAAGCAGCACGTGCGCCATCCAGACTTGGCGGAAGACGCCATTTTAGATCACAAAGTCTACACTATGCACTCCATTGCTGGGCAGCCGCCATCTTGAGTGGAATAAAGTGTTTCATCATAGCACGACCCTCACAATATTGCAACGGGCCCGCTCTCCTGATACATCTACAGCACATGGTAGTCTCTGACCAGTGGGACATCAATATACCCCAGGCTAGGCAAAACTCCCTCTGCAGCACACTGCAAACGATTGCAGCCCAATACAAGTTCTCCGCGGTTCCATAGTCTGGCTACTGGCTAGTAGTACTCTGGGCTCTTCCCTGTGCAGTACTCTTGCGTTGCCCCATCTTGGCTGCCAGTGTCTCACAGATCTTTCCCTCGGTGGCTCCTGGGGAACACCCAGGTACACCGCCCTTCTAGGTATCTCGATTACATAGAAAGAAAATTGCACAGAAGCGCACAAGAGATGGAGTTAATAACAGTATTTTAATAAAACACACACATAAATAGCTGAGAGGATCCAACCCCTTCTCAGCTCAGGAAGTAAAATGCCCAGAAAATAAAACCATACATATGGTCTCTTAACATAAAATGTCTAGGGAAAATACATCACATACAAAAAAGAAAAGACAGTCAGTGTAAAAATAAACAAAGAAAGTACTAACAGCCCAAGGGGATTTGAATGAAAACCGCCATAGAGGACTAGAAAGCCGCTGACAGGGGGAGACGAACACTTACACTGGGGCAAAGGTGGGGGTCCACAGATAACCGCACAGGATCCGGATCGCGGCACCAGGGAAGATGAAACAGCCACCACTAGAGCCTCAGGCAGGCTCCGTCTCAGCCTCTCAGCAAACACGCGCAGGATGACCTGTCGTGACCTCTACGCGTTTCGCACCACGTGCTTCGTCAGGAGGTCACGTACAGCGTCATCCGCGCGTATTTATGGAAGGAAGGGAGTTAGTAAGGACAGCCCCCTCAGGCGCCAAGTCTAACGCCCTTAGATTGGCAACTGAATACTTAAAGTGATGCTACCTCTTTCCCTGACAGTGTCACATGTTGCGATAGTCACGTGATACAGGTCTACCACCTACCGTGACTATCGCAACATGTGACACTGTCAGGGAAA
Source organism: Ascaphus truei (assembly GCF_040206685.1). Lineage (NCBI taxonomy): Eukaryota > Metazoa > Chordata > Amphibia > Anura > Ascaphidae > Ascaphus > Ascaphus truei. Next base: position 963,157 of record NC_134499.1, read on the forward strand.
GAGGTAGCATCACTTTAAGTATTCAGTTGCCAATCTAAGGGCGTTAGACTTGGCGCCTGAGGGGGCTGTCCTTACTAACTCCCTTCCTTCCATAAATACGCGCGGATGACGCTGTACGTGACCTCCTGACGAAGCACGTGGTGCGAAACGCGTAGAGGTCACGACAGGTCATCCTGCGCGTGTTTGCTGAGAGGCTGAGACGGAGCCTGCCTGAGGCTCTAGTGGTGGCTGTTTCATCTTCCCTGGTGCCGCGATCCGGATCCTGTGCGGTTATCTGTGGACCCCCACCTTTGCCCCAGTGTAAGTGTTCGTCTCCCCCTGTCAGCGGCTTTCTAGTCCTCTATGGCGGTTTTCATTCAAATCCCCTTGGGCTGTTAGTACTTTCTTTGTTTATTTTTACACTGACTGTCTTTTCTTTTTTGTATGTGATGTATTTTCCCTAGACATTTTATGTTAAGAGACCATATGTATGGTTTTATTTTCTGGGCATTTTACTTCCTGAGCTGAGAAGGGGTTGGATCCTCTCAGCTATTTATGTGTGTGTTTTATTAAAATACTGTTATTAACTCCATCTCTTGTGCGCTTCTGTGCAATTTTCTTTCTCTGTTTCTCAGGGTGCCCTCCCCCCTTTTTGAGGGGGGATCACCTCTGAAGTGGGAGCATCTGGGGAGACGCTCCATGCACGAGCAGCACAGGGATTTTTTCCTACAATTACATCTGCAGCACGAGCGCTGAATATCCTATTCCTGATCTCGATTACATGCCTCAGGTTTGACTAGCACAGCAATAGCCGTATGTCTCCAGATCTATTTTCACCCTAGGGTCATCTAGGTCGTGTTTTGCAAGGTTTCTGTACCCCCTTGACTACACCTAGCCTCCCCCTTCCTTAAAACGTGATCTGAAAGCTTACATTATTTTCTGTCAGTTTTGCTTCGCTGAAAGCCTGTCCTGATGATCTCAGCAGCACCTCCAAATGTAACACATATTCCCCCCCCCCTCTGGGAGATTCTGCTGCTACATGGAGTGTAGTGGTGCATACCTGCTGGCTCACAGTAGATCTGAGTTTCCTGCATGGTGGTAGGGGAAGTCAGAACAGGCTTCTGGGGTAACAACTGATTCGTACTCACGGTGACAGTGCCTCCATCTCTTGCAGTCCCCAGGGATGAGGGGAGAAATCCCTGCAGGAGAGTTTCTTTGTACTTCTTCCTGATAGATTTCAGTCTCAGCCAAGAAGGTATGGTAAAACACTAGAACACTTTATTCCTTACAGCAGATAATACAGCATACACAGCAACAGACAGAGCTTAGGGCCTTCACCCTCAGGATGTTCCTGGACCTGCACTCCCAGCCTAGGGCACCAGAAGCAGTCCTAGCTCTTGTCTTACTCCCTGGTGGAGTAAGAGGAATAGTCTCCCGCCGCTCCCCTAAGGGAGGGCCAACAGATTTGGCAGAGCATTGCACAACTGGTTTGGGTAGACAGGCCGCTCTCAAAGGTAGAGGCAACTGAACTAAATCAGGAAGTGCACCTCATTAAGTACAAGAAAAGCAGGAACCAGTCCCGAGACCCTGATTGGTCACAAGGCCTGGTTGCACCACCTATCTTGTGACTCACTGAAGCTGCAGGAGGTGGGGAAAACTCATGATTACTCCTGGCAAGCCTACTCTATTAGGGCTTACTGCCAGGACGAGGGCAGACTGATAGCCCAAAACCAGCCAGGGCTACACATACATGCCCAGAGAGGTGATAGTGGTATACACGCCCTGAGAGGTAATACCGGACACATACACGTCCAGAGAGTTAATACCGGTATAAACGTACACGCCCAGAGAGATAATACCGGTATACACATACATGTTCAGAGAGGTAATACCGGTATAGACATACATGCCCAGGGAGGTAATACCAGTATACACATACATGCCCAGAGACTTAATACGGGTATACACATACATGTCCAGATAGGTGATACAGGTATACACATACGCCCAGCGAGGTAATACCAGTATACATGTACACACCCAGAGTGGTAATACTGGACACATACACGCCCAGAGAAGTAATACCGGTATACACATACACTCCCAGAGAGGTAATACCGGTATACACATACATGCCCAGAGAGGTAATACCGGTATACATACACGCCCAGAGAGGTAATACTGGACACATACACGCCCACAGAAGTAATACCGGTATACACATACACACCCAGAGAGGTAATACCGGTATACACATACATGCCCAGAGAGTTAAAACCGGTATACATACACGCCCAGAGAAGTAATACCGGTATACACATACACGCACAGAGAGGTAATACTGGTATACACATACATCCCCAGAGAACTAATACCGCTATACACATACAGTACACAGCCAAAGACGTAATACCAGTATGCACATACACAGCCAGAGAGGTATATACCGTATACACATACACGCCCAGAGAGGTAATACCGGTGTAACAGGTTTTCCCCCACTCGGAGGGAAACTCACTACTGCCCAGTGTTCTTGTGCTGCTAACCTGCTAAGCTTACAGGATACTGAGTGTCCGCCGGTGTTAGTTGGGGACGAGCAGGACATGCTTTAGGGCTTCACAGCTCTTCATTCGGTGTTGCAGTGCTTCCATTCCCACAGGGCCTATAGGGATAGGTGCAGTCCCCTGTGGAAAACACTCACTCCCTCCCCAAAGCAACTGCAGCCTCAGGAAGGAGTATAAACATTAACTTATCTTTATTATTCATAGTACCCAGCAGTATACCAACACGTACAGTCTCTTGTCCCTGGACTCAACCCCCAGGGCTTGAGGTCCCAAAGGTCTATCCTTAGCTCCCATGCTCCCTGGTGGAGTATGGGGTAGTTGTCCCACTCCCCTAAAGGAGGGGAAGGAAGGTGAACCAGAGCCCTGGCTCCACACTTCCAATACCTAGTAAATTTAGTTTTGCAAACCCTTTTGCACCTAGGGGGAGGTTCCTAGGTCTGAGCCCCTGATAGGGCAGTACACAGGCATTAGGCCCACCCCCGTCACTCAAAGGAGTTGTTTACTGCAGTGGGACCCAGATTAACCCTAACACTGCCTGCACTGGTACCTGGGTTTATGTGTTAAGCAGGGCAGATTAGTAGCCAATGGGATACATGGCTATATACTCCCCCTGGTGGAATCTCACTGACCCTGCTGAGAACCCAATTTACAGACCATCCTTATTTGGACAACATGGGACAATGCATAACACTTCAATGCAAGGAGTACACCCGGATTCCTCTCAAACATGGTGAATCTGCACCCACTTTAATAGTAGTGCTTTGGGTCAGGTTTCTTAACTAACCTACCCTCCTCAATGGGAGCATTAACAGAATACACCCTTTTTGGACCCCGCTCAGAGATGTATTCCACTCGGTCCATGTAGATGTGTCTCCCCACCCTCCATACTCGGATGAGATAACATACCTTTTCATCATTGTAGTAACTAGAGATACTGCACCTGCAGGCTAGATAGGCTAGGACTGTATCCCTCAACCACTCCTATCTATTGGCCTCTATTTCCCTCATTATTGGCTCAGGAACATAGGGGTAATCAAACCCATAGGACATACGGTACCTCTGAACTATTAATCTGTCAGCCAGGCTGATCTTGGTTAATTTACGGCCACAGGCCTGGCCCGTTAGCAGCCAGATTAGTGGCTCATGAGGGGTCTGTTCCTGATATGTTGTTTGACCTGTTGGTAATATCAGCTCTAGTTTAATTTCTCTATCCCGTCTGAGAGCTTAACCGTCTCTTCCTCAGAGAACTCCCCTTCCTCCTACCAATGATCTACCATATCACCGCTGAACTGTAAGAACCAGGTCTTGTTCATGTGTGACACATATACTTGAAACATGGGGTTCAACCACGGCAATACTTTCCCCACATTTACACTCGTTATGGACACATCCGTCATGGAAACTGCCCTAGAGCGTGTTCCTGACCTTTCTGGAAAATAGCACATATTCTTGCATCCCACCTCCAGCAGGATCATCATCAAACCCAGCCCAGTTTCTCCGCTCCTGGGAAGATTTAGTTGCCCTCTGAGTGTCCTGGGCAATGTCTGTTGAGACCTTAGGCACAGCAGTGTGTCCTGAGGTGCCAGGCACCTCACGCTGGCCTCAGCCTATTACCGCAAGCACTTGGTGGGCCTTATAGTCCTTCTGGATCATGCGCTCATGGGCCTTGCCACGCGCACAGCTCTGCTGGAAGAAAAGGTCCGTTGCAGTCTTACCAACCGGAGCGGGTGTCACAGCTTCCGCATCCACCCCGGCGGCCGCATCCACAATGACGAATTCCAGTCGCACCGGAAGTGTGGTTTCATCTGAGGACGAGAAAGAAGTATCGTCCGGTACTTCTTCAAAGGATTCCTTCGCTGCTCCCTGTTGATCTGAAGCATCCTTGTAAATCTGCGGAGCTGTGGTCATCTCAGGCACCTGGGAAGGTAACACATCCTCACTGCTCCAACGCTCTGCATCTGCGTGGTTCTCCCAGCCGGGAGCAGGAACCTACTGCACCGACACACTTTATTCGAGCAAATACCCAGTATGTACCTGGCAGATACCTGGAATGCGCCGCTCCTCACCTCTGACAAGCCCCGTTGTGTTTGCCTTCCCAGCCTGGGTTCATGCCTGGCTGACGGGCGGCTGATCTGTTAAATGATAATGATTAGGATTTAATAGGCTGCAATGCTTCGCGTGTCTACCAGATGGCATAAATTGATGAATTGTAATGCAGTATATATATATATATACTGTGCAGTATTGCTGCCAGCGGGAATAAAATGCTTCAATCCCTGCCTGGAAAATACCTCAATGCACTCGGGCAGAAAACAGTCACAAACCTCAATACACCCGGGTATACCCGAATTCGTGGGACTAGCCGAGCTCGAATAAAGTGTGTCGCCAGTGTATGATGCTGCCTCACGAATATTCTTGTAAGAGACGTGTTCAGAGGTACGCAATGGAGACCGTTTAAAGTGAAACTAAAATTAGGCTTTATTGCGCCTGTCCCTTTAACACAGCATAAGCATTCAAAATAAGCAAAAGAAAACCTGCTCCACTTTGGAGAATATCTACACATGTAACTGTAATCCTCTCTAACTGGGTGGTTAGCTAAGCTAATTACGAACCCCAAATATATATACATTTATGCAGATATATAGCAGTCCCAAAAGAAAGACTTATCTGCCTATTGTAGCTGTAGGGGAAGCCTCTCTGCTCTCCTGTGTCAGCACCTTTGTGTGCTAAGGCAATGTCTGTCCAGGTTTAGTGGTCTGGTCCCCTTGTCTTGCTATCAGCATACAGCCCAGTCCTTCTGCAGCTCAAGACATCTGTTCCTCTGGTCAGTCCAGTGTGGACTAAGGAAAAATCTATCTGTCCATCCTTGGTTCAGCCCCCAATTGTGAGACTAAGGAATCCTCACTTCCTGTCTCAGAACAGGCTATTTCTGAGAGCTCTAATCAGTGGAGTTGGTTAATTGCTGGTATGCAATTAGCCAGCACACTGCTGGATTAGAGGCAAGTTTGTTAACAGGGATAACATGTTTGTGGGAAGCTCGGGCTTACCTTGGCCAAAGCCCATCCTTCCACTCTTATTAGAGATATCTCTGTGACTCGAATGAGAGTGGATGGAGGAAGAGAGCCCTCAGTCCCGCTGGGATTGGAGCTCTTTCTCCAGTTTATTCGTGTCTCCTCCCGAAGGTGCTTGAGATCAGTACTCCTCAGTCGCTCGAGGAAGACTTTTTCCAAGTATAGTCTTTTTACTGACTGGTTGGTCATGAGATTTCCCATGCATCGGGCGCTCCTCTTTTTGTAGGCAGACTGTATGGCGACAGTTGCAGAGTGTTTAAGAAAAGGCCTTTGAGTTTTCTGCTCTTGAAGCTGTCTTTCTGCACTTTTTCCACTCAATGGAGTTGCCTGTTCAGCTTCTTTGGGATTGAGTTGCAATTCCACATCCACTTCCAGAGAATGTCCTAACATTTCAGCTTCATCAGCTAAGGATTCATCTGGTTTTGATTCTGAACGTATAACTTTTTTTGTTGCCTGTTGGGTGGCTGAAGGTTTAGCAAGTGCTTGTTTAGCTGGTTCAAACTTTGCAACCTTGTTTTTCAGATGAGTGGTGTTCCCAGCTCTCACTGTACCCTTGACTTCATGGGTTTTAGTTGCTGTGGAATACTGACGCTTGGGCAGGGTCAATACCTTTTCTTGTAGTACTGTAATCTCATCTGCATGAGATCCCTTTTTCTTGAGTGCATCCTGCAATTCTCCTCTCAGGGTCTTCATCTCCTCACTGTGGTTTCTCTGAGCTTGATTCCACGTCTCCATTATATTCTGAAGCACTGTGAATTTCTTTGCTCGGGCTGCAGCTACTTGTGCTCCCTCTTGTACCGAGTCACCTGGCCTCTAAGCTTGGCCTCTAGCGATGCTTTGGTAATGGTCAGGCTAGCCTTCAGTTTCTCATGCTGCTTTGTGGGGACACACTGGGTAATCAGACGTTCCTGCAGCACTTGTACTTCTTAAATTTTCTCTTTTTGCAGTCTCTGTAGTATTCAGGGCCTCCTTGTAGTCCTCCTTCCATTTATGCACTTCTGCTTTGAGATTCCCAGTCTCCTGGCGTGAGACTTCCATCTCTAGGTTGAGGGTCTGAAGCTCCTTCTGAGAGACTTTGAGATCCATATTAAGACTGAGGATAGTTTTTTGAGAGATGTCCAGCTCCTCAGCGAGACTGTGAAGTTCCTTTTTAGAGACTTCCAGTTTTGTGCGGCAACTGCTGATCTCTTGGAGTGAGGCATCCAGTGCTATGTGGAGAGTATGAACCTCCTTCTGGGATATGTCCACCTCTGTCCAGACACTGTTGACCTCCTGTTGTGAGGCATTCAGTTCTATGCGGAGAGTGTGAACCTCATTCTGAGATACCGCCACCTCTCTATGGCACATGCGTACCTCTTGCTGAAAGACTAATCTCCTTCAGTGCCTTCTCATACTTCTGCTTCAGATTAGCAATCATTCTATCCGATTTACTCTGTTTTTCCACTATGGTGGCAGTAGTAGTGTTTGCAGTGGCTAGCTCAGTCGTGAGATTCTCCAATTCTCTGCTACCCCACTCTCTCCCCTCTCCCCCTCTATGTCCGCTCCCCCCTCTCTCTCTCCACTCTCCCCCTCACTCCGCTACCCCTTCTCCGCTCCCCCCTCTCTCGCTCTGCTCTCCCCTCTCTCTCCGCTCCCCCCTCTCTCTCCGCTCCCTTCTCTCTCTCCCCCATCTCTCCCTCTGCTCTCCCCCTCTCTCCGCTACCCTCTCCTCTCCCCCTAACCTCTACTCCCTCTCTCTCTCTCTGCTCCCCCCTCTCTCCACTCCCCCCCTCTCTCCCCCGCTCCCCCTCTCCCCCCCTCTCTCTCTCCCCCGTTCACATCAATCCGGTCCTCCCCTTCACATGGATCTGGGCCCTGCCCCAGCTCTGGTCCCCCCCAGTTAACAGCTCTGGTCCCCCCCGAGTCCCCTGAAGTACCCCTCACTCTCTCCCCCAGCGGGCGGGAGGGTTGGGGCGGCAGAAGGGTTGCTCGGCGGTGGCTCACTTTGGGTTGCTCGACAGCGGCTCACTGGGGGGATGGTGGCTCACCTTAGGGTTGCTCGGCGGTGGGTCATTGCAGGGGCGTACGGAAGGGTTGCTTTGCGGTGGTGGCTCAATGCGGGTGGGTTGCTCAGCAGCGGCTCAATGGGGGGTTGGGTTGCTTGGCGGTTGTTCAGGGGGGGCGGGTAGTTGTCGGCAGTTCACTCACTGGGGGGCGGTGGGTTGCTCGGTGGCAGCCCGCTGTGGGGGTGGGCGCGACGGTTGCTCGGCGGCTCACTGTTGGGGTGGGAGGATTGCTCAGCGGCGGCTCACTGGGGGGGCGGGAGGGACGTGACATCACCCTGCCTCGGCAATAGCCAATGAGACTCAAGACCCACCCTGTAGTCAGCCAATGAGAGCGTGCACAAACCTACAAACAAACAGATTGAGTTTTATATATATAGATTTTTATTCATGTGTACTATTAGGCTTTTTAATAATTTTATTGTTGGGGTGTTTAGGTGCTTGTGAATTTCTTTTATTATTGTGTATTTTTGGCCTTAATGATTTTTATTAGGTTGACTATTGAGTGCTATAGTGGCTTATCATGGCCATATTATATGGGTATGATATACCACTGTGCCAATCAATGGGTAGAGGGTGAGTATAGTGTGTCCGGGGTGGGTGGTTAGGCCTCCCGGGTGTGTAGCGGGGACAGGGGTTAAACCCTTAATTACTATAGCGGTTATCAACCGCTAAGGTGATTAAGGGGTTAGGGGCCATTAGATTGTATTTTTTTCTTGTTTTCTTGCTGGCATTCCTCCAGTCTCCAATTTTGAACCTGGCTACGCACCCTGACGATCCGCTACTCTCCAATCCTGAACTTGGCTACGTACCCCGACGATCCTCTACTCTCCAATCCTGATCTGGCAAGTACCCTCTACTACTCTCACGCTTATACTCCTGAACTGGCTTGCATGACCAATCTACATTCTAGGCGCGCCCGAGTGGCTGTGGGTCGGCGTTACTCAATTCCCTACCTCAGCACCGCGGTCGCGCTTCGTTAGTGGTGAGCTACGTGTTACAATTCCTTGTGGTACTTTCTCTAGTTATTGGCGTTCAGATGGGCGGAGGCCTTCTCCGCTAATTGATACACGCATTGTAGGCTGGCTTGGAGTGCTGGACGATTTATAATGCGCAGTATTGGGCACCCCCATGGTAGATACCCGAAGACGGATGTCCACAGGTAGCCGTGCCTCTCGCCCGAACATCATAAAGTACGGAGTGTATCCTGTGGATTCATGTCAGGTGCAATTATATGCATGCACCATCGCTTCCACGTGCTTGCTCCATACAGTCTTTTGTGAGCTCTTTAGGATACCAAGCATGTCGAGCAACGTTCTCCCTCGGGATGATATGGAGTAGTTCGGGACTTCTGGATGTTGATCAATTTAAACAGCTCCTTGATGAGCTTGCTCTCAAAGTCTCTACCTTGGTCAGAGTGCATCAGATTCGGGAGGCCGTAGTGGATGAAGTATTCCTCCCACAGCACTTTAGCCACCGTTATTGCCTTCTGATCTTTGGTAGGAAATGCTTGGACATACCGCGTATAGTGTTCCGTCACCACCAGCACATTACCGAGCTTTTTACATGACCCATTGGGGCTCCCGAGTGGGCAGTGTCTTCCTCTGGATCATCTCAGGCATTTCCGGCAATGCTGTTCTACCGACTCTCGCATCTTGGGCAAGAAGAATCAGTCTCTTATTAACCCAAAAGTCTTATCCACCCCCAGGTGTCCGTGATCATCATGCAGGGATCATAGTACATGCTACTGCATGCTCCGATGATAACCAATCTATCTATAAGGTGGTAAACAGTACTGACCCAACACCAACTCTGTTGTCAGAGTTGATCTCTAAAGGATCAGTACTCAGTGAGAGGTAGGAGATAAATACATGATGGTGCACGCCATGGGCGTCTGCAGGGGGGCAAGGGGGGCGCTTGCCCCCCCCTGGATCACTCGCAGTCCTGGCCGTGCCTGTCAAAAAAAAAAATCCCCGTGTGCAGTGCTGACACATCCTTCCAGTCACCCCTGGCAATCAGATTGTACCTGCTGACGATCCCTACAATTCCCCTGCCGGACTCACCCCCCCCCCCAAACCTGATTGGCTGGCACTTTGCCAGGATTTTTTTTTTTTGGCTCGCAGCCAGGCTTTGAGCTGTGAAGCCGCCATTTCTTATGTTCAGCATAGAGCAAGATAGCAATGTCCCATGTCCTCCCATGCTTCTCCCCTGGCCTCCTTTGGCCCCCTCACTGGTCTCCCCTGGTCCCCCCACGGCCTCCCCTGGTCCCCCCAAGACCTCCCCTGGTCCCCCCAAGACCTCCCCTGGTCCCCCCACAGCCTCCCCTGGTCCCCCCACAGCCTCCCCTGGTCCCCCCACAGCCTCCCCTGGACCCCCCAAGACCTCCCCTGGTCCCCCCACGGCCTCCAGAGGTCCCCCCACGGCCTCCCCTGGTCCCCCCACAGCCTCCCCTGGTCCCCCCACAGCCTCCCCTGGTCCCCCCAAGACCTCCCCTGGTCCCACCATGGCCTCCAGAGGTCCCCCCATGGCCTCCAGAGGTCCCCCCACGGCCTCCCATTGTTCCCCCATGGCCTCCCCTGGTCCCCCCATGGCCTCCCCTGGTCCCCCCATGGCCTCCCCTGGTCCTCCCACGGCCTCCCCTGGTCCCACCATGGCCTCCCCTGGTCCCCCCACGGCCTCCCCTGGTCCCCCCACGGCCTCCCCTGGTCCCCCCACGGCCTCCCCTGGTCCCCCCAAAGCCTCCCCTGGTCCCCCCAAAGCCTCCCCTGGTCCCCCCAAGACCTCCGCTGGTCCCACCATGGCCTCGAGAGGTCCCCCCACAGCCTCCCATTGTCCCCCCATGGCCTCCCCTGGTCCCCCCATGGCCTCCCCTGGTCCCCCCACGGCCTCCCCTGGTCCCCCCATGGCCTCCCATGGTCCCCCCACGACCTCCCCTGGTCCCCCACGGCCTCCCCTGGTCTCCCCACGGCCTCCCCTGGTCCCCCCACGGCCTCCCATGGTCCCCCCACAGCCTCCCCTGGACCTCCCCCTATGTCTCCCCTGGTCTCCCCCCTGTCTCCCTCTCTCCCTCTCTCTGTCACCCTGCCTCGCTCTCTCTGTCACCCTGCCTCACTCTCTCTGTCACCCTGCCTCCCTCTCTCTGTCATCCTGCCTCGCTCTCTCTGTCACCCTGCCTCCCTCTCTCTGTCATCTTGCCTCGCTCTCTCTGTCACCCTGCCTCACTCTCTCTGTCATCCTATCTCGCTCTCTCTGTCTCACACTCTGGATCTGGATATCTTATTTACCCTATATATCTTAACTGTACCTATACATGTACCTATACTGTACCTACACCAAAATAACCTATACTGCTTTCTTCCAGATCTGACTCAAGCTTCACACGGGAGAAAGCGGAATTCCCCCTAACGCAGAAGACTTTCTGCACTTAAGCGCCAGAGTGACATGGCAAGTTCTACACGCACCCACCAGATCCGGCAACCCTGAGTAGCTGCTCTTTTTTTGATGTCATAACTACACTTTCACAGTTGCTTTATTAACCTGCTTTCTCAAATTTGCTTGAAAATGCACCATTTGCACACTTTTTTTGAAAATTTTCTCGGGGGGGGGGGAAACCCCCTTATGTTGGTCGGGCTCGCTCGCCACGGTGCACTCACCACCACTTTTACGCCGGGCACTGGCCGTTAAAATTATGCCCCCCCCTGAAAAAATTTCTGCGGACGCCCATGGTGCATGCGCAGGACTCCTTCACACACATGAGTCAGCTGACGGCAGTGTTCGTCAACAACTTCAGCGCGCTATTTTTCAAATTAGGTGCTTCCCTGCGATTGGATGATCTATAGGGAGCCCACACGAACCAAGATAACCTTCTCCCTGCTGTCACACGGTAGCAGAAAGCTGTTTATTTATTTCAGCATTACCATGTATTTATTGGGTCAGTACTGTTTACCACCTTATAGATAGATTGGTTATCATACACACCACCTACTGTACCTGAGAGACGCTGAACAGACTTTATACCCACCTGATCTGAGTCAGCCCTACCGTTGTTACTATGTATGTATGCGAGCCTAGTATGTTATACCCACATTGTAGTTAGGGACTTACTGCTTTGCTCCCTAGACTCATAATCACTTCTCCTAGGGTTATATTCATAGCCAGTGACATTGAGCTGATTATATACAAACCCTATATTCTATCATCTATCTACAGTATTCCTAGCTCTGTACTAGCTATATTATTAGCCAGGATCCCATTCATTCAGCCAGTCACACTACTTCACTGTTTTTTGGCAGACCTGGCTAGGGTTCCTTTTGTATGCTAGAGTGCTGTATATTCTGCGTATTAGGGATTGTTTATACTGGCACATACTGTTACAGCAGTGACATTTAGGGTGCTTTGGTTCATCTGGACAGTGACTCACCATACTCAGTGGTCAAAACTGCAACATACATTAATAGAGGATATTTGCAGTCAGCATTCATTGATCCAGAATACCACATTCAGTGTTCATATGAAGGATCATAACGTTTAATTCTTATTTTATCACCCATTATTTTAAAATTATTTGAATAAAGTGTATGTTTTAAAGTGTTCACCATACCACCTATGTGTTTAGAGTGCCCTTACTAGGTTCTTTCTCTCCGGTCTGTTGGAATCCTTGATGGAGAAGGATTTAGGAGTGCTTGTAGACAGCAGGCTTAGCAATAGTGCCCAAAATCATGCAGTAGCTGCAAAGGCAAACAAGATCTTATCTTGCATCAAACGGGCAATGGATGGAAGGGAAGTAAACATAATTATGCCCCTATACAAAGCATTAGTAAGACCACACCTTGAATATGGAGTACAATTTTGGGCACCAGTCCTAAGAAAAGACATTCTGGAACTAGAGAGAGTGCAGAGAGGTGCCACCAAATTAATAAAGGGGATGGACAATCTATCTTATGAGGAGAGGCTAGCTAAATTAGATTTATTTACATTAGAAAAGAGGCATCTAAGAGGGGATATGATAAATATATACAAATATATTCGGGGACAATACAAGGAGCTTTCAAAAGAACTATTCATCCCAAGGGCAGCACAAAGGACTCGGGGGCATCCCTTAAGGTTGGAGGAAAGGAGATTTCACCAGCAACAAAGGTAAGGGTTCTTTACAGTAAAGGCAGTTAAAATGTGGAATTCATTACCCATGGAGACTGTGATGGCAGATACAATAGATTTGTTCAAAAAAGGCTAACATCTTTTTAGATAGGAAAGGTATGCAGGGATATACCAAATAAGTATACTGTACATGGGAAGGATGTTGATCCAGGGATTAATCCGATTGCCAATTCTTGGAGTCAGGAAGGAATTTATTTTTCCCCTTATGAGATATCATTGGATGATATGACTCTGGGGTTTTGTTTGCCTTCCTCTGGATCAATAAGTATAGATATAGGATAAAGTATCTGTTGTCTAAATTTTAGCATAGGTTGAACTTGATGGACGGAAGTCTTTTTTCAACCTTATCTACTATGTAACTATGTAACTATGTAACATTTAAATGGAGGAGATACTGGCACCCCATATCTGGGCCTGTAACTCGGGAAGCAGGGGATCCCCGAGGCTGAAATCAATGGAGTTCATCTCGGGAGACCCCTTGCTCCAGCACACTATTAATAAAAATTACAGTAATGCAGCTTCATTACCATACGGTAATGAATTATTTTTTATTGATATGTGTGTTTTGATACTAGTGAACATGAGCAGGGGGTCTCCTGAGCTGAACCACATTGGTTTCAGCCTCGGGACCCCTTACTTCATGAGAAAAAGGCCCCGTTATGCGGTGCCGGTATCCCCCTGCTGGATTTAAATCCCCTGGTCACGTGACGCGGGAGATTTAAATGCACAGGGGATACCGGCACCGCATAACGGGGCCTGTAGCTCATGAAGTAGGGGGTCCCCGATGTTGAAACCAATGCGGTTCAGCTCAGCAGACCCCCTGCATATGTACACTAGTATTAAAATGTATATGTATACTGTACGATCGCCTATAAGAGCCGTACATGGAGACACAGTGTCGCCATGCAGCTCTTACAGGCTGCTTTTTTTTTTCAATTTAAAGATAGAAGGATGGGGCGCCGCTCAAACCATAATACCAAATAATATAAGGTAAGCCTGGTGCATGGGGAAAAACCCTATGAATATAACAGAAGAAAGTGACAGAGGTCACGACAGTCCCCTTTTTGTTGCACTCAAGGCAAAGTCAAGGTATATACCATAAAGATATTAATATTCACAGTATGGACTAAAAGTCCCAGATGAAATAGAACAAATGCTTAAGGATACAATATCCACTTTTTTTTTCAATCAGCTATCACACTTTAGATTTTTAAGCACGATAGCAAGGGGGGAAAAACCAGCTCACGCGGTCGAGAATATTTTTGCCCACACCTACCCAAATGCGCTTCACTTCTTAGTGAATCCCGCGTCTGGTTTCATTTTTTTATCGTGGGATTACAAATTTCCCAATCGGGCGCAAAAGCTCACTGCTTAGAGAATCGGCCCCTATATGTGCAAAATTCTTATCTCTTTATATATTACATCCCGCAAGGAAGGGGGTATATACATATAGGTACTGACCCAGTATATAAACCTGCAATTTTTCATTGATACCTCATCACTGAAAGGGTGAAATACATGATGGTCTATCACTGATTAATGCCCAAGTGTGTGTGTAAGATCCGGGACATCTTAGCTGCCTTAGGCGGAGTCCATGGTGACTCCAGCCGTGCGGAGGCGCGCTGAGGCTGAGGGAAAGCGAGTGCTTTCCCTGGCCTTAGTTCGCCCGCCGTCCGGGGGCGTGTCGGGGGGCGGGCCAGTGACGTCACGGAGCTGGTTCACCCTCATTGGGCGAACCGCTCACGTGCCCGGCACTGCGCTCCCGTGGGCGCTAAAACTAAAATTGGATTGTCGGCTATGCTTCCGCATGCCTGCGGAAGCGTGCGGGAGCCCCTGCTAAAGCCGCTCTTATTGCAGCTGCATGGGCTCACTGCCGAGCATCAGCACGGGTCAGTGCGGGTCAGCACGGGTCAGCACCTAAGCGCTGACCATGCCCGCGGCCTTAGACTTATGATCAACGGTCCATATGGCGAACAGAGAGTGGCGAAAGGGTAATTTGACGTCGGTTCCCCATGAAAACGCGACGCTGCAGGAAGAGGGCCGCTCTGGAGAAGGTAAGTCACACCCCCCACACACACACTTACCTTGAGGCGAGGAGCCGGTTCAGGGACTCTGCAGATTCCTCCTTCGATCGGGCAGAAGTTGGATCCCAGAGCCGAAAGGAGGAGGGAGAGTATTGCAGGTGGCCGGGGAGCTGCAGCACCAGCCCACCCACTGGGGCAACCCCTATTGCCCAACAGGACAATCCACCCTGTGGAATGTGTTACCCTTTGAGTGCCCATGGGGCTGTGGCACTAGAAAAAGAATAAACCTTACCGGCTCTTGACGGCTGCTTCTGGAGTTCTAATGGTCAGCGTCGCCTGCGAGACATCCCCTTGTCCGAGCTCTTGTGCCAGAGGGTGTCCGGAACTCCTGTAAATGGGCACGGTTTCTGCATGGCAGTTTGAACCCTTCGATGCCAGGGGGTGAACCTGCAATGTGTTGTGTGCTGATAACAAATAACAACGCACATAAATATAAGCATCTGATGCTCTTTAATCCACGCTGGACGCGGACTGCCCAAAATTGCTGCAACCGGGACCCCAGGCCAGATGGGGAGGCCACTGGTGGGAGCGGAGGATTCTGCAGGAGGGGCCGTTGCCACTCTCTGTTACAAACGTTTGTACAAAATACTTACCCAGGTGTCAGATTTGCGTAAATAAGGAACCTGTCACCCACGTGTGACCCCTGAAACATACCACTGAAGGTAGTGTAACTGGAACACCCTTATATAATCCGCAGCTGCCCCCTTGTGGCTAAACATTGCACTGCAGAGCTATAAATCCACACAAAGAGCTCAGATAATGTGTGGGTTGCAGTTATAAAACACAGTGAAAGGTTTCAAATGACCTACTTCACAACACAGGCTGGAGTTGCAATAGTGCAGGGGTAGGCAACTCCTGCCCTCAAGGGCCACCAACAGGTCAGGCTGTCAGAAAATTCCAGCTTCAGCGCAGGTAGTGCAGTATTCCACTGAGCCACCTGTGCTGAAGCAGGGATATCCTGAAAACCCGACCTGTTGATGGCTTTTGAGGACTGCCGACGTTGCCCACCCCTGCAATACTGTATAGTGAAAGCACTTGGGGCCTCATGCACTAAGCGCCGAAAAAGTGCAATTGCCAAGTGTTCCCTATCGGCATGATTTTGGCAATTTGCCCTCGCAGTATTCAGTAAGGGCCGAATCCATGCCGAATCCCTGCGAAAGCAAAATGCAGATGAACCGGTGATAAAAAAGCCTGGCTCCCGATAGCCTGGCGATAGGCCGTTTCTGCCGATATGTGTGTAGCCCCTGTAACAATTAGTGGGCTACCAATCCTTCTCCTACTGGAGTAAGCCCTGGTAAGGGCAGGCGCCAGTAGCAATCATGGGTTTTCCCCCCACCAAGCCCTGCCTGGAGTGATAGAGGTAGGCCCCTGACTCTGTAGCAGGCCTGAGACAGAGGGGAGGTCCTGCTGACATCATAAGGGGCATCTATTTAGTGGGCTGCTCCTGTGTGTGTCTGGGGGAGTTATGTGAGAGCGGTTGGAGAGTTCAGTTGGTTATGTCCTGGGAGCTGAGGAGTGAAGTTGAGTCTGAGAGTTCTGCCTGGGAGCAGGAGAGTTCTGTGACAGTCTGTTGCAGTGGAGAGAAAGATGTGTCAGGTTGGAGAGTGGAGACTATTGGAGTTGTGAGAGTGGTGAGTACTGGACACAGGAGAAAAGACACTCAGCCCTACAGATTAGAGCTGATAGCACTATAGTGCGTGGACCAAAGCCCCTCACCTGCTGAGGGGGTGAGGGGGGAGGTCTACCCTCACCCAGAGAGTATATCCTGGAGGTGGGGGTTGGGGTATTGAAGCCCCTAACCAGCCCATCCTGCTAGGGTACAGCCTGGAGGAGAGGAGAGGAGGAAAGGCCTGCAATTATACATTTGGAGTGCACTGCTGTATATGAACTGCTGTGTGCCGCTGTGCATGAAGTGTTGCTGTATCCTTGTGCAAGGACAATAAAGACCATTGCTGCTTTTATAAAGAGACTGTGTGTGTGAGATTGAAATCTCTCTCCCTGGGACCAGGGCTTTCTCTGGGAATATTCCAACCTATCCCCTAGGTTTCGCCAGAGAATGGAGGTGCTGCACCACCACCACTAAAGATGAAGGCATATACCCCAGAAGCCTGTCCCTGTTATCCCCAATACCAATGCGGGAGACTCAGGCCCTCCTGTTCCAAGCAGGTATGCACCACCATAGTAAATGTAGCCAGCCCTCATTACACCCTAGAGGTCCAATCTGCGACCGGGAGGGGGGTAACATGGGTTACATGTGTTTGCAGCAGAGAGAGACCCGCCACTCTCTCTGCGCAAACATTGGCAAAATAAAAAGATATAGTGTACATGTGCAGGGGGTCTCCGGAGCTGAACCGCATTGGTTTTATGTCCAGGGACCCCCTGCTTCCCGAGATACAGATCCCTATATGAGGTGCCGGTATCCCTCTGCATTTAAATGTCCCGATCAACTGACCGCGGAATGTAAACAAAGCAGAGGGATACCGGCACCCCATAAAGGGGCCTGCATCTCAGGAAGAGAGGGGTCCCCGGACCTAAAACCAAAGCGGTTCAACTCCGGAGACCCTCTGCACATCTACACTATAAGTAAAACACACATATCAATAAAGAATAATTCCTTACCTTAGCGGCTATCCGCTATGGTAATTAAGCAGCCTTAATGTATTTTTAATAATATTGTGCGGGAGCAGGGGGTCCCCTGAGCTGAACCACATTGATTTTTGACTCAGGAACCCCCTGAGCCACAAATCAATGTGGTTCAGCTCAGGGGACCCCCTGCTCCCGCACAATATTATTACGGCTGCTTCATTACCATAGCGGATAGCCGCTAAGGCAATGAAGGGGTTAAGACCTAATAGGATGTTTATTGGGGAAAATTGCCCCCAATAAACATTGCAATACACAACATACACCCCCTGTGCCCCCAACAACCCCTATACCCCCATTACATATATCTAATTTTTGGGATGCACAGCAAAGATACTAGAGGCAGACGGGGGCCCCTCTGCAGTACCAATTCTGTGCCTCCCCCCCCCCCCCCCCCAAAAAAAATACAACAACAAAAATACTTTACAATAAATACACCCCCCCAAAACATAAAATACAGTAATGGGTAAAATTACTATTATCCACAAATGGATACTAGTGCATTTGTCCATTTAAAATACATAAAGAACAATAAATACATATTGCACTCTCCCATGTCTGGCTGCCACAATGAAGGCCATCCTCATCTTCATCCTGCCCATGCCCCCTCCGCTGCTGCAAAATAGAAACAAGAATAAAAACATCCAATGTAATGTCCCCTAACCCCTAAATCACCATAGCGGTTATTAACCGTTACAGTCATTAAGGGGTTAACCCACCCTCAACCACCACTCGGGAGGCCTACATACCCTCCGCCACTAACCCCCCACCCCGTGAGCCCTAACCACCCTCACCCACTACCCAGGCAGGAGGCCTACCCACATACCCTTGGGGCCAATACCCCCTCCCCCCACCCCCAGTACCCACAATAAAAACAATATACTGCCCCACAATAAACATCATTCTATTTATTAAATACATAACCCACCCCCTGTGCCCCCCCATAAATACATGATTTATCCTTTTACATACAGGGTTCATACCCCAGGCCCATGCGTGTCCCCGGTGGGCCTGACGGGTCACCTGACAGACCTACAGGTTACCAGCAACTTGTTCATACAGGTTCTGGAGGCCTGTTGGTGGGTCCCACCAGGCGCCATAGCCCACCAGGTGGTCTCCGCGGGTCACTGTGGGCCACAATTGGGTCCCCACGGTAGGCCCGCGGATGTCTGGGAGCCTCAGGTAAGACCCACAGGTGTCTGCGGGGCCTCGGGTGGTTCCCACGGGGGTCTGGGGACCCACGGGTGGGCACTACGGGCCCGCGATGCCCCCACAGATGTGGGGCCACCGGTTCTTCCCCGCAGGTGTCCCCCGTGGACCCACCAGCCTGATACCCGTGAGATACCCGAGGATACCGCAGGTGGTCTCCAGAGGTCTCACGGAGACCAAAAGGAACAAACCCTGAATGTAAAATAAATAAACCTGACCTATACATTCAATACATCAACCCCCCCCAACACATACAGTACAATAATGTGCAAAATAACTATTATCCAGATAGGGATAATAGATTATTTGCCCATTATTAAACACATTAACTAGCATATTAAAATAAATAAAGTACTACTGACCTCATCAATAAGAAGCCCCCGTCGCCAGCAAAATCTGTGTCTTCCGTTGCCCACAAAATACATAGCCAATACATAGCCAATACATTGCAATTACATTCAGATATCAATTAACCCCTTAATCACCTTATCGGATAATAACCGCAAAGGTAATTAAGGGGTTAACACACACAGAGCCACACACACAGTGCCACACACACACACAGAGCTACACACACAGAGCCACACACACAGAGCAACACACACACACAGAGCCACACACACACACACAGAGCCACACACACACAGAGCCACACACACACAGAGCCACACACAGACATAGCCACACACACACAGAGCCACACACAGAGCCACTGACCCACACACACACAGAGCCACTGACCAACACTCACAGAGCCACTGACCCACACACAGACGCTTCTCTCACAGAGCCACACACACACACACACAGAGCCACCCACACACAGAGCCACACACACACACACACACACACACACACACACACACACACACACACACACACACACACACACACACACACACACACACACACACACACACAGCCAAACACACCCACACACACAGAGCCAAACACACACAGAGCCACACACACACAGAGCCACACACACACACAGCCACACACACAAAGAGCCACACACACACACACACAGAGAGCCACACACACACAGAAAAACCAGGACGAATGGTCACCCTATGCATTACCCAGCAGCAGACACTCAGGATGGAGGAAGCTGCCCAGCCCCCTAGCAACAGCCCTGCTCTCTCTCTCTCTGCTCGGGGAAGTCCCGCGACCCCCCAGGCCGGTCAGGTCACTATGCCCAGAGAGGTAATACCGGTATACACATACACATCCGGTCCGGTCCGGTTCAATACTGGACACCTGGCAACCCTAGACTCTCCAGACAGCTATCCAAAAGGATTTGAAAAGACATGTGCATCAATGGCAATCTGGCATTTAAGGTGTTAAACATGTCAGTCATGATTGCAAGCTGGTCCAATATGGCAGTCTTGTCTGCAGAGCTGCAGTTGCTCCAATACTCCTGCAGAGGGCAGCACATCATCATTGCATGTCCTACAGACTAGAATAGCTGCTGTCAGTGTCAGATGGAAAGCGTTATGCAATGTTGGCTGGAAAGTGTAGTCTCGCTAAGCTCCAACATGAACTAATGTCAGGGATATGTTTAAAGACGCAGAAGGCGTGGGTTTGAAGCAGGGGGTCTCCTGTTAATGTCAGCTCCGTGGGACGCCCTGCTCCCTGAGATACCTCCGCAGGGGGCGCTGGTAGCAGCTCCGCAGGTTTAAATGTCCCGGACAAGCACACCAAAAGGTAGCCGCAAGGGATGACATCACGGCTTCCTATTGTCCTGCGTGACACTGGACATTTAAGCCGCCATTTCTATAGCCCCAACTAGCCTAGCCGGAGCTGCTACCAACACCCCCTATGGAGGTAAGGATCTCAGGGAGCAGGGATCCACGGACCGGAAATTAACGCGGTTTCGATCCGTAAACCCCCTGCTTTAAACCTATAACACTATAACAAGTCATTTAAAAGGAAAGCAGGATGGCGGCTTTCACGAGTTAAACCTGGGTGACCTTAAAAAGAAATAGGACATTAAATTGTCATTTATAGCAGGAATACAAAATGGGGGGAGGGGAGGTTCATTGCAAATCAAGTGTTCTCCACCCCAGAGAGTTTATGCACACACCCCTCCTGTAAAATAAACAGATAATATTGTTTTTCATTCTCCCCACCCCCAAAGAATGTGTAGTTATTTATTAAGTGGTGT
This sequence comes from Ascaphus truei, assembly GCF_040206685.1. Classification (NCBI taxonomy): domain Eukaryota; kingdom Metazoa; phylum Chordata; class Amphibia; order Anura; family Ascaphidae; genus Ascaphus; species Ascaphus truei. Next base: position 984,073 of record NC_134499.1, read on the forward strand.
TATATGGGATGGGGTACAGAAATAAGAATAAGGTGGTGGGGGGGGGGGGGGATTGGGAAATAAATAATATAAGGATTGGGGAGACAAGAGCAATTACATTTGTACATACAATAGGTAAACCAGCAGTGGCGAACTCCAGTTCTCTAGGGCCACCAACAGGTCAGGTTTTCAGGATATCCCTGCTTCAGCACAGGTGACTCAATCAGAGTCTCAGTCTGATTAAACCACCAGAGGCTGATTAAACCACCTGTGCTGACGCCGGGATAGCCTGAAAACCTGACCTGTTGGTGACCCTTGAGAACTGGGGTTGGCCACCCCTGAGGTAAATTATTTAATAAGATGAAATAAGATTCTTAATACAATTCCACCAACAAGTCAGGACCTCGACTGACCCGTATCTTATACAGGGCTAAACTTGTATACAATGCAAGGGATAAACTGTCTTCGGGAGAGGCTGTGATCCCAGGGAACCATACCCTCTCAAATTTAGTCATGGAATTATATTTCGTTTTTCCATTAATATTGTTTCTCATATATAGCGCTGATGGTGTGCACAGCACTGTACACGAATGCCTTGCCCATAAATCTTGCAATCAAATTGTGAAGCACATGGGACTTGCCCAAGGACCTTACGCCTTGATTTGAACTGTGTTTCCCCTTTTCCAAATTCAGCGTCATTATTTTCAGAGTCAGCATCCGCTCCTGCAGTGAGTAAACACCACCCCCAGGGCAGTAAACTCCACCCTACATTTCACGCTGTGTCTCTTCTGGTTGCGGGAACTTGTGTTGTTGGGGGTTGAAGTGTGATGATACCATGAGGTAGATAGAAGGTATCATTGCTTTCTTATATGGAGAACCACTCCTGCTAACACGACTTATTCATAAGATCCCAGTTCCACACAAGTAGCACCGTGGATAATACTAATCACATGATGCATAAAGCTTGGCATATGCATGTATATTCTTCAGTATTAGGTGATACCTTTTTTATTTGGACTAATTGGATTTATTTGTTAGTCCAACTAAAAAAGTTATCACCTAATACTGAAGAACTCATTTATTCTCCACTATCACAACTGGACTAACAAAATAGATAGATAGGTAAACACCTGGCTGTGTGCTGTCTCTTCTTTCCGGATGAAGTTCTGGTAATACCTGCTGCTTTAATATGCATATGGGATAAGCATCAGTATATCATTGTTTACAGAGTGCCTGCTGCCTGGTTTCATTGCTGCCTGGTAAATATATATATATATATATATATATATATATATATATATATATATATATATATATATATATATATATACAGTGTTCGACAAACCTATACATTTGCACGCCCCGGGCGAGTGGATTTAACATCGTGGCGAGCTCCTATTGGCCCAGGCACCACACGTTTGATACTAGGTGGCGAGTAGATTTTTTTGTTGGGCGAGTAGATTTTTTGGTGATTTGTCGACCACTGTATATATATATATATATATTTACCAGGCAGCAATGAAACCAGGCAGCAGGCACTCTGTAAACAATGATATACTGATGCTTATCCCATATGCATATTAAAGCAGCAGGTATTACCAGAACTTCATCCGGAAAGAAGAGACAGCACACAGCCAGGTTGATATGACAATTATATTGGGGTAACAAACACCAAGGCAAGAGCACACAGTGCCACCTTTTGCTTCAAAACCATTTTTAATATGGCTCCCTGGTTTAGAAGCAAAAGGTGGCACTGTGTGCTCATTTGCATGTCATTTCCCAGAATCCCTTGCTGCAGTGGAAGCGCTGTGTGCTGGGCGATAATGGTGAAAGGCGGGGTTGCAGACCTGTCTAAGACATGCAGATGAACATACAGTAATATTTCCATTTGCTATTTGCTTTGCTGTGGAGGGTTTTTGTCACTTTATTAAAAAAACCACCTAATTAGGTTAAACCCATAAACATAGATATATAAAAATACAACCCCTATGGCATGAAGGCCCAACTCCAGTTCTCAAGGGCCACCAATAGGTAAAGTTTTCAGGACATCACTGCTTCCACATAGGTGGCCCAGTCAGTGGCTCAGTCAGTGGCTCAGTCAGTGGCTCAGTCAGTGGCTCAGTCAATTGCCACCGGCGCTCCGCAGTCAGGACAACTCACCTCTTGTCGCCTTGCCGTGGGTCACCTCGTCTCCATCCGCAGGGCACAGCCGCAGGTCTCCCCAGCCACAGGTCACATCTCCCAGCCGCAGGTCACATCTCCCCAGCCACAGGTCACCTCTCCCCAGCTGCAGGTCACCTATCCCCAGCCACAGGTCACCTCTCCCCAGCCACAGGTCACATCTCCCCAGCCGCAGGTCACCTCTCCCCAGCTGCAGGTCACATCTCCCAGCCACAGGTCACATCTCCCCAGCCGCAGGTCACATCTCCCCAGCCACAGGTCACATCTCCCCAGCCGCAGGTCACATCTCCCCAGCCGCAGGTCACATCTCCCCAGCCGCAGGTCACCTCTCCCCAGCCGCAGGTCACCTCTCCCCAGCTGCAGGGCACAGCCGCAGGTCACATCTCCCAGACCCAGGTCACATCTCCCAGCCGCAGGTCACCTCTCCCCAGCCGCAGGGCACAGCCGCAGGTCACATCTCCCAGACCCAGGTCACATCTCCCCAGCCGCAGGTCACCTCTCCCCAGCCACAGGGCACTGCCGCAGGTCTCCCCAGCCGCAGGTCACATCTCCCATCCGCAGGTCACCTCTCCCAGCCGCAGGTCACCTCTCCCCAGCTGCAGGGCACAGCCGCAGGTCACATCTCCCAGACCAAGGTCACATCTCCCCAGCCGCAGGTCACCTCTCCCCAGCCACAGGGCACAACCGCAGGTCTCCCCAGCCGCAGGTCACCTCTCCTAGCCACAGGTCACCTCTCCCAGCCACAGGTCACCTCTCCCCAGCCGCAGGTCACCTCTCCCCAGCCACAGGTCACATCTCCCCAGCCGCAGGTCACATCTCCCCAGCCGCAGGTCACCTCTCCCCAGCCACAGGTCACATCTCCCCAGCCACAGGTCACATCTCCCCAGCCGCAGGTCACATCTCCCAGCCGCAGGTCACATCTCCCCAGCCACAGGTCACCTCTCCCCAGCCACAGGTCACCTCTCCCCAGCCACAGGTCACCTCTCCCCAGCCACAGGTCACCTCTCCCCAGCCGCAGGTCACCTCTCCCCAGCCGCAGGTCACATCTCCCAGCCGCAGGTCACCTCTCCCCAGCCACAGGTCACATCTCCCAGCCGCAGGTAACATCTCCCAGCCACAAGTCACATCTCCCAGCCGCAGGTCACCTCTCCTCAGCCACAGGTCACATCTCCCCAGCCGCAGGTCACATCTCCCCAACCACAGGTCACCTCTCCCAAGCCACAGGTCACATCTCCCCAGCCGCAGGTCACATCTCCCCAGCCGCAGGTCACCTCTCCCCAGCCACAGGTCACATCTCCCCAGCCGCAGGTCACATCTCCCCAGCTGCAGGTCACCTCTCCCCAGCCACAGGTCACATCTCCCCAGCCACAGGTCACATCTCCCAGCCGCAGGTCACCTCTCCCCAGCCACAGGTCACTTCTCCCCAGCCACAGGTCACCTCTCCCCAGCCACAGGTCACCTCTCCCCAGCCACAGGTCACCTCTCCCCAGCCACAGGTCACTTCTCCCCAGCCACAGGTCACCTCTCCCCAGCCACAGGTCACCTCTCCCCAGCCACAGGTCACCTCTCCCCAGCCGCAGGTCACATCTCCCCAGCCGCAGGTCACATCTCCCCAACCGCAGGTCACCTCTCCCCAGCCGCAGGTCACCTCTCCCCAGCCGCAGGTCACCTCTCCCCAGCCGCAGGTCTCCTCTCCCCAGCCGCAGGTCACCTCTCCCCAGCCGCAGGTCACCTCTCCCCAGCCGCAGGTCACATCTCCCCAACCGCAGGTCACCTCTCCCCAGCCGCAGGTCACCTCTCCCCAGCCGCAGGTCTCCTCTCCCCAGCCGCAGGTCACCTCTCCCCAGCCGCAGGTCACATCTCCCCAGCCGCAGGTCACCTCTCCCCAGCCGCAGGTCACATCTCCCCAGCCGCAGGTCACCTCTCCCCAGCCGCAGGTCACATGTCCCAGCCGCAGGTCACGTCTCCCCAGCCGCAGGTCACGTCTCCCAGCCGCAGGTCACATCTCCCCAGCCGCAGGTCACATCTCCCAGCCGCAGGTCATCTCTCCCCAGCCGCAGGTCACATGTCCCAGCCGCAGGTCACATGTCCCAGCCGCAGGTCACATGTCCCAGCCGCAGGTCACATGTCCCAGCCGCAGGTCACATGTCCCAGCCACAGGTCATATCTCCCCAGCCACAGGTCACCTCTCCCCAGCCACAGGTCACCTCTCCCCAGCCGCAGGTCACATCTCCCCAGCCACAGGTCACTTCTCCCCAGCCACAGGTCACCTCTCCCCAGCCACAGGTCACCTCTCCCCAGCCACAGGTCACCTCTCCCCAGCCGCAGGTCACATCTCCCCAGCCGCAGGTCACATCTCCCCAGCCGCAGGTCACCTCTCCCCAGCCGCAGGTCACCTCTCCCCAGCCACAGGGCACAGCCGCAGGTCTCCCCAGCCGCAGGTCACATCTCCCCAGCCGCAGGTCACATCTCCCAGCCGCAGGTCATCTCTCCCCAGCCGCAGGTCACATGTCCCAGCCGCAGGTCACATCTCCCCAGCCGCAGGTCATATCTCCCAGCCGCAGGTCATATCTCCCAGCCGCAGGTCACATGTCCCAGCCGCAGGTCACATGTCCCAGCCACAGGTCACATGTCCCAGCCACAGGTCATATCTCCCGAGCCACAGGTCACCTCTCCCCAGCCGCAGGTCACATCTCCCCAGCCGCAGGTCACCTCTCCCCAGCCACAGGTCACCTCTCCCCAGCCGCAGGTCACATCTCCCCAGCCGCAGGTCACCTCTCCCCAGCCACAGGTCACCTCTCCCCAGCCACAGGTCACATGTCCCAGCCGCAGGTCACCTCTCCCCAGCCACAGGTCACCTCTCCCCAGCCGCAGGTCACATCTCCCAGCCGCAGGTCACCTCTCCCCAGCCACAGGTCACCTCTCCCCAGCCACAGGTCACATGTCCCAGCCGCAGGTCACATGTCCCAGCCACAGGTCACATGTCCCAGCCGCAGGTCACATGTCCCAGCCACAGGTCACCTCTCCCCAGCCACAGGTCACCTCTCCCCAGCCACAGGTCACATGTCCCAGCCGCAGGTCACCTCTCCCCAGCCGCAGGTCACATCTCCCAGCCGCAGGTCACATCTCCCCAGCCGCAGGTCACATCTCCCCAGCCACAGGTCACATCTCCCAGCCGCAGGTCATCTCTCCCCAGCCGCAGGTCACATGTCCCAGCCGCAGGTCACATCTCCCCAGCCGCAGGTCACATCTCCCAGCCGCAGGTCATATCTCCCAGCCGCAGGTCATATCTCCCAGCCGCAGGTCACATGTCCCAGCCGCAGGTCACATGTCCCCAGCCACAGGTCACATCTCCCAGCCGCAGGTCATCTCTCCCCAGCCGCAGGTCACATCTCCCAGCCGCAGGTCACATCTCCCCAGCCACAGGTCACATCTCCCAGCCGCAGGTCACATCTCCCCAGCCGCAGGTCACATCTCCCAGCCGCAGGTCATCTCTCCCCAGCCGCAGGTCACATGTCCCAGCCGCAGGTCACATCTCCCCAGCCGCAGGTCACATCTCCCAGCCGCAGGTCATATCTCCCAGCCGCAGGTCATATCTCCCAGCCACAGGTCACATGTCCCAGCCACAGGTCATATCTCCCGAGCCACATGTCACCTCTCCCCAGCCGCAGGTCACATCTCCCCAGCCGCAGGTCACCTCTCCCCAGCCACAGGTCACCTCTCCCCAGCCACAGGTCACCTCTCCCCAGCCACAGGTCACCTCTCCCCAGCCGCAGGTCACATCTCCCAGCCGCAGGTCACCTCTCCCCAGCCACAGGTCACCTCTCCCCAGCCACAGGTCACATGTCCCAGCCGCAGGTCACATGTCCCAGCCGCAGGTCACATGTCCCAGCCGCAGGTCACATGTCCCAGCCGCAGGTCACATCTCCCCAGCCGCAGGTCACATCTCCCCAGCCGCAGGTCAACTCTCCCCAGCCGCAGGTCACATCTCCCCAGCCGCAGGTCACATCTCCCCAGCCACAGGTCACATCTCCCCAGCCGCAGGTCACATGTCCCCAGCCGCAGGTCACATCTCCCCAGCCGCAGGTCACCTCTCCCCAGCCGCAGGTCACATCTCCCCAGCCGCAGGTCACCTCTCCCCAGCCGCTGGTCACATCTCCCAGCCGCAGGTCACCTCTCCCCAGCCGCAGGTCACCTCTCCCCAGCCGCAGGTCACATCTCCCCAGCCACAGGTCACATCTCCCAGCCGCAGGTCACATCTCCCAGCCGCAGGTCACCTCTCCCCAGCCGCAGGTCACATGTCCCAGCCGCAGGTCACATCTCCCAGCTGCAGGTCACATCTCCCCAGCCACAGGTCACCTCTCCCCAGCCACAGGTCACCTCTCCCCAGCCACAGGTGACCTCTCCCCAGCCGCAGGTCACCTCTCCCCAGCCACAGGTCACCTCTCCCCAGCCGCAGGTCACCTCTCCCCAGCCACAGGTCACCTCTCCCCAGCCGCAGGTCACATCTCCCCAGCCGCAGGTCACATCTCCCCAGCCGCAGGTCACCTCTCCCCAGCCACAGGTCACCTCTCCCCAGCCACAGGTCACCTCTCCCCAGCCGCAGGTCACCTCTCCCCAGCCGCAGGTCACCTCTCCCCAGCCGCAGGTCACATCTCCCCAGCCGCAGGTCACATCTCCCCAGCCGCAGGTCACCTCTCCTTAGCCGCAGGTCACCTCTCCCCAGCCACAGGTCACCTCTCCCCAGCCGCAGGTCACATCTCCCAGCCGCAGGTCACCTCTCCCCAGCCACAGGTCACCTCTCCCCAGCCACAGGTCACATGTCCCAGCCGCAGGTCACATGTCCCAGCCACAGGTCACATGTCCCAGCCGCAGGTCACATCTCCCGAGCCACAGGTCACCTCTCCCCAGCCGCAGGTCACATCTCCCCAGCCGCAGGTCACCTCTCCCCAGCCACAGGTCACCTCTCCCCAGCCACAGGTCACCTCTCCCCAGCCACAGGTCACCTCTCCCCAGCCGCAGGTCACATCTCCCAGCCGCAGGTCACCTCTCCCCAGCCACAGGTCACCTCTCCCCAGCCACAGGTCACATGTCCCAGCCGCAGGTCACATGTCCCAGCCACAGGTCACATGTCCCAGCCGCAGGTCACATCTCCCCAGCCGCAGGTCACATCTCCCCAGCCGCAGGTCACATTTTCCAGCCGCAGGTCACATCTCCCAAGCCGCAGGTCACCTCTCCCCAGCCGCAGGTCACATCTCCCAGCCACAGGTCACCTCTCCCCAGCCACAGGTCACATCTCCCAGCCGCAGGTCACATCTCCCAGCCGCAGGTCACCTCTCCCCAGCCACAGGTCACATCTCCCCAGCCGCAGGTCACATCTCCCCAACCACAGGTCACCTCTCCCCAGCCACAGGTCACATCTCCCCAGCCGCAGGTCACATCTCCCCAGCCGCAGGTCACCTCTCCCCAGCCACAGGTCACATCTCCCCAGCCGCAGGTCATATCTCCCCAGCCACAGGTCACCTCTCCCCAGCCGCAGGTCACCTCTTCCCAGCCGCAGGTCACATCTCCCAGCCGCAGGTCACCTCTCCCCAGCCGCAGGTCACATGTCCCAGCCGCAGGTCACATCTCCCAGCCGCAGGTCACATCTCCCAGCTGCAGGTCACATCTCCCCAGCCACAGGTCACCTCTCCCCAGCCAGAGGTCACCTCTCCCCAGCCACAGGTGACCTCTCCCCAGCCGCAGGTCACCTCTCCCCAGCCACAGGTCACCTCTCCCCAGCCGCAGGTCACCTCTCCCCAGCCGCAGGTCACCTCTCCCCAGCCGCAGGTCACATCTCCCCCAGCCGCAGGTCACCTCTCCCCAGCCACAGGTCACCTCTCCCCAGCCACAGGTCACCTCTCCCCAGCCGCAGGTCACCTCTCCCCAGCCACAGGTCACCTCTCCCCAGCCGCAGGTCACCTCTCCCCAGCCACAGGTCACCTCTCCCCAGCCGCAGGTCACATCTCCCCAGCCGCAGGTCACATCTCCCCAGCCGCAGGTCACCTCTCCCCAGCCACAGGTCACATCTCCCCAGCCGCAGGTCACCTCTCCCCAGCCGCAGGTCACATGTCCCAGCCGCAGGTCACATGTCCCAGCCACAGGTCATATCTCCCGAGCCGCAGGTCACCTCTCCCCAGCCGCAGGTCACATCTCCCCAGCCGCAGGTCACATCTCCCCTGCCGCAGGTCACATCTCCCCAGCCGCAGGTCACCTCTCCCCAGCCACAGGTCACCTCTCCCCAGCCGCAGGTCGCATCTCCCAGCCACAGGTCACCTCTCCCCAGCCGCAGGTCACATCTCCCCAGCCGCAGGTCACATCTCCCCAGCCACAGGTCACCTCTCCCCAGCCGCAGGTCACATCTCCCCAGCCGCAGATCACCTCTCCCCAGCCGCAGGTCACATCTCCCCAGCCGCAGGTCACCTCTCCCCAGCCACAGGTCACCTCTCCCCAGCCGCAGGTCACCTCTCCCAGCCGCAGGTCACATCTCCCCAGCCGCAGGTCACATGTCCCAGCCGCAGGTCACATGTCCCAGCCACAGGTCACATCTCCCCAGCCACAGGTCATATCTCCCAGCCGCAGGTCACCTCTCCCGAGCCGCAGGTCACATCTCCCCAGCCGCAGGTCCCATTTCCCAGCCGCAGGTCACCTCTCCCCAGCCGCAGGTCACCTCTCCCCAGCCGCAGGCCACCTCTCCCCAGCCACAGGTCACATCTCCCCAGCCACAGGTCACCTCTGCCCAGCCACAGGTCACATCTCCCCAGCCACAGGTCACCTCTCCCCAGCCGCAGGTCACCTCTCCCCAGCCGCAGGTCACATCTCCCCAGCCGCAGGTCACCTCTCCCCAGCCGCAGGTCACATCTCCCCAGCCGCAGGTCACCTCTCCCCAGCCGCAGGTCGCATCTCCCAGCCGCAGGTCACCTCTCCCGAGCCGCAGGTCACCTCTCCCCAGCCGCAGGTCCCATTTCCCAGCCGCAGGTCACCTCTCCCCAGCCGCAGGTCACCTCTCCCCAGCCGCAGGCCACCACTCCCCAGCCACAGGTCACATCTCCCCAGCCACAGGTCACCTCTGCCCAGCCACAGGTCACATCTCCCCAGCCACAGGTCACATCTCCCAGCCGCAGGTCACATCTCCCCAGCCGCAGGTCACATCTCCCAGCCGCAGGTCACACCTCCCCAACCGCAGGTCATCTCTCCCCAGCCGCAGGTCACATCTCCCAGCCGCAGGTCACATCTCCCAGCCACAGGTCACATCTCCCAGCCGCAGGTCACCTCTCCCCAGCCGTAGGTCACATCTCCCCAGCCACAGGTCACCTCTCCCCAGCCGCAGGTCACCTCTGCCCAGCCGCAGGTCACATCTCCCAGCCACAGGTCACATCTCCCAGCCGCAAGTCACATCTCCCCAGCCGCAGGTCACATCTCCCCAGCCACAGGTCACCTCTCCCCAGCCGCAGGTCATCTCTCCCCAGCCGCAGGTCACATCTCCCCAGCCACAGGTCACATCTCCCAGCTGCAGGTCACATCTCCCAGCCGCAGGTCACCTCTCCCCAGCCGCAGGTCACCTCTCCCCAGCCGCAGGTCACCTCTCCCCAGCCGCGGGTCACCTCTCCTCAGCCGCGGGTCACCTCTCCCCAGCCGCAGGTCACCTCTCCCCAGCCGCAGGACACCTCTCCCCAGCCACAGGTCACATCTCCCCAGCCGCAGGTCACATCTCCCAGCCACAGGTCACATCTCCCCAGCCGCAGGTCACATCTCCCCAGCCACAGGTCACATCTCCCCAGCCACAGGTCACCTCTCCCCAGCCACAGGTCACATCTCCCCAGCCGCAGGTCACATCTCCCCAGCCGCAGCTCACATCTCCCCAGCCGCAGGTCACCTCTCCCCAGCCGCAGGTCACCTCTCCCCAGCCGCAGGTCACCTCTCCCCAGCCGCAGGTCACCTCTCCCCAGCCGCAGGTCACCTCTCCCCAGCCACAGGTCACATCTTCGAGCCGCACATCACCTCTCCCCAGCCACAGGTCACATCTCCCAGCCGCAGGTCACCTCTCCCCAGCCACAGGTCACATCTCCCAGCCGCAGGTCACCTCTCCCCAGCCGGTGCTGTTCCAACCGCATTTTTAAGCACGCCCGTGCGTGTGCACGGCCAGGACACGTATTACATTCCCCTGGAGGCCTCCCCCCAAGGTAAGTGTGTGTGCGTTTGCGTGCATTGGTTGGTATCCGCCACTCTCTTCTGAACGCTCTTGGGCACAAAAAGATTGGGGACCCCTGTCCCATACAATAGGATCAAGATGAAGGCTTTTTCGGGATATGTGTATAAATAATGTGTTCCAGGTTGAGATATTTATTATTTTGTCAAGTCGAACTGTCTGTAATTGGTGGATCTCCACCCCCCCCCCCCCTTGTCACCCCCTTCTCTTCTGTACCCTTGCTCTTATTCCTTGAATATATCAATAAAGACTACGTTTAAAAAGAAAGTAGTGGTTGTAACGGTGAAAGGGTTAACCAGGCTCACTAATGTTCAGCCCACTAGGTTACCCCTGATCTGTGTGTTGGGGTCCTAGAGTGTCAGCTCTTGGACCCAGATGTCCTACATGCATTACTGTGGCTGTGTGCAAATTATGCGACATTAAAGATTTCTGTGTGTTTTGCCTTTCCTGGGATGCTGGGACCAGGAAATTTCTAGGCTGAAAGTCTTTACAGAATGTGTCTATGTATCAGGGTTCCGGAGTTATGGGATACCCCAGGAGTTGGATCCAGGAATCCGAATTCTCGGATGCAGCCAACCACATTTCTCCCGGCAAACCATGACTCTGAAAGCACTATTATGACTCACCGCCAGGATTCCTGCTGCAGCATCCTCCAGACAAGGTAAATGGACATGAAGGGATTAATGTATACCTGCGATCACCCACAGGGTCCCTAGTAAACAGAGGGGTCCCTAGTATAAGGAGAGGTACCTATATACATGTCCAGATACCCTGCACCTTGTATAGGGGTTCAGGGGGGCACTCCATCTAAGTCATAAAGCTGAGAATGCCTTGTGTGTGTAAAAGTTTTAAAAGTTATTTTTCTAAAGTGTGCCAAGAATGAGGCTAGTGAGTGTAGGTACTATATACACCCACTCCATCCCTGACACCAGAGCAGGGACTTATATATTTTACCACACATCCGACAGGACACAGTATATTTTATTAAAGAATTATATTTAATAGGTATATGAACTGCTAACCTGTAAATGAACTGTGGAGTTTCCAAGTCCTGAATTCCGAGCAGACCAGATGGCTACCAAGCTTGGTGCCTATGGGTCAGTGAGAAGTCAGGACTTGAAAGCCTCAGGGATGCCAAGGTGTTAGAACAGGAGGGGTACTGCAGTTCTGCTTGAGTACCCACATCCTGGGCTAACTCAGGGCTATCCGGCCACCATTTGCTAGAACCCAGACTCTGTGGAGCCTGGACAGCGGGTGAGCTAAGTATGCAAAGAGGCAGAGGTGCCAGGTTGGCGCATGCCCCTTTACAGACTGAGAAAAGGTGCCTGCCTGGCTTTACAATACCGGCAAATCGGTGATTGGCTGGCAGGGAAATTCCCACGCTCTGATAGGCTGTAGAGGTTAGTGAATGAGAGCCTTAAACCCTTAAGAGGGCTTGCAGCCAATATGGAGCGCAGATTCCAAGCGCCAAACCATCAGCAGGAAATTCAAAGATGCTCTGTACTGAATAGACACGAGCCGGCTTCAAGGATTTTGAACCCAGAAATGTTTCTAAGTCCCATTTTTGAGAATGTAGCAGTCACGGTTAGCATTGCATGAAAAACTCAGTTCCAGGACTTTCGTGAGTATCTCCCGGTCAAGGAAAAGGGTTCCTACAGAGGTCATTTTTGTGAATTTCGTTTAGAGGATAGATTTATTCGTTAGTCCCGTTCCCAGTAAGTGTATTAACCCTGTAAATTGTGCTACATTATGTGTGTGTCTTTCCCTGAAATAAATTACAATTTATTTTACCGCCTTGCTTTGCTCAATCAATGATTCCGGTATAAAAAGGTGTTAATAAACCTGGTCTCCCATGACAGTGGTCGTGGAGTCTTAGAAGTATTGATTGTAATAGTACTTGTATTATTCACAAGGCTTTAAAAGGAGCAATTCATGCATTTTTTTAAATATATTATTTTAACATAGGTTTGAAGCAGGGGGTCTCCGGAGCTGAACCCCATTCATTTCAGCTGCGGGACCCCTGCTTCTTAAGATACAGACCTCCAAAGTGGTATCTCTGCAAAGTTGGGCCAATAGCAAGTCACATCGAATGATTTCACTGCTTCCTATTGGCCCGTGGGGCGTAGGAGTTTTGAAAATCCACCATTACATGAATCCTGCTAGCCAAGCAGAGTGGTTACCGACACTACCTACGGTGGCATGTATCACTGGAAATAGGGAAACCCCGGAGCTGAAATTAAAGGGGTTCAGCTCCGGAGACCCCCCTGCTTCAAACTATATTATATATATATGTATATATGGCTTGGATTGCCACTTTAAGATAAGGAAGATAAAAAGGAATTGTGTAAGATTCTTTATCGTTGTAGCACTGTTTCCCCCCTCTCTGGAAGATGTTGCTGCTACTACAGATGTTTATGGTGCAGGCTTTTGATGAGTTCAGACTTTTCTGAAAACCTTGGCTCCAGGATTCCAGAGACAGTCCCCACTAAAGCAGACTTCTTTCTCCCCTTGCCCAATGGACTGAACACCCAGGCAGAGGTATATAAAACAAAGGGGCTTTATTGGCATTCACTGCAGATGTTATACAGAGAATGCATATAGTGACAGAGGATCCCAGGCCTCTTCTGGATGATGCTGGGATCTCAGGTAGTATTGAGGCCTATAAACTCTTTTGGGCTCAGTCAGCCCAGGAGGGAGTGACTGGCCTGGCTCACTCCCAGCCGGGAGGAGCAGCACACACCTCCTCTCCCTAGGAGGGGTGGAAGAGAACTCTCTCCAATTTGGCACACTTCCTCTCTGATGCTCCAGAAGGGGAGGGCACAAGGTCTGTACCACAATTTTCTATACAAAGACCATGAGTCACCCCCACTTAGTCACTCAGAGAGGCAGCAGGAGGGGGGGTCAAAGCCCCAGGATTGCCTGTCACAGCCTGTAGCGCTGTCAGGAACTTACGTGACAGGAGGCAGAGAGGCAGCCTGGGCCAGCCATGCTGCATAGTATAAGAAATAAACTCAGTGCCCTCACAAATGACACCTGAAAAAGCATTAGAACTTTCAGGATACATCGTCGCCATCTCTCCCTCGTGTAACACCCTCGCCACTCCGTGAAAACGTCACTTCCAGTTTCCCTTCGGTCCTCTCGTTGTAAACACTCTCCTGACGAAGCTCCGTAGTTGGAGGGAAACGTGCGTCGGGCACTTTAATGACGTCATCAAACACCACTATGGGTCTGTTATAGTGTTGAACAGCGGGAATGATGAATTAATAGAGATATTTAGAGGGATATTTAGTTAGGTTCAGGTTAGCTCTCCAATATCTTATACCACTTTATCTCAACCACCTACCATACTAAATATAACCCTGACTTTCACGGGACTCGGCCAGTCATATCGTGACATTAGCTGAATTGTAGCAAGCTGGTTCACTTGGCCGGCAATGATATATAGCCATCTTGCATACATTGTTTCACAATATTGGGTTTGTTGCTCAGTGTCGCCAGATAAGTGTGAAATAAACTGCTACTCAGTTACTCATGTGTTTAGATGATCTATCATCCTACCACTCATCTGAGTAGTCTCAATACTGTGTATAAGAAAAAGAAAATAAGTAGCGCCACTAGTGAACTGGTGTAAGGTGTGTATATATACAAATATATGTGCAATTAATACGTGTATAAAGTGATGAATAATAATTATTACATTTACATTAGAGCCTGTGTATTATAGAATAAATCTATTAGTATCATGCACAAATGATGAATACTAAACAAAGTAGAAAAATACACTCTAACATACATAAAAGAATGTAAATGCATATAATGAATTTTTAGAAATAAAAATTGTGCAAAAGTCCAACCCTAAATGAGTCCTGATAAATTCAACAGAACAATAGGAAATCTAGGGGTCCCGGCTGCTCCCAATTGGAAGAACCAGTTCCAAAGGTGATTCTACTGTATAGAAACGAAAAAAGAACAGAGAGCGCACGCCCCATAGCGTAAAATTGTACATTTAATAAAAATAGGGATAGGGAAAGGGATTAAAAACACTCACAAAGATAGTAAATAACAGGCAATTTGTGATTATATCACCACCAATGAGGTAAGCAGTGTCCCGGATCACATCGACAGTCCAAGGAAAGTTCTTGCCGGATCACCAGTAAAAGTTCTTCCTCTGTTTGTTTCCACAGATGGTATTCCGCGTGTCTGCTTCCAGTATAGCTTGCGAGTAAAACAGCCTCAATACAGCTCCCTGCACGCTCCGGCCGTAAAGCGTGCACTTGCGTGATGACGTAGTGTCGTAATTAGCATACCCTGACGCGTTTCGTCACACTATGCGACTTTGTCAAAGGGATTACTACAAACATGGAGGACTGTGTATTTATATCTATGCGTCTGGGGTAATTGGTGGAGACCCCACATAGGCCATTCCCCTAACCACATCAAACAATGAGAGGCATCGGAAACTAGCCACTGAGGGGAGGCCAGCAATAAACCCCCTGACAATCATTATATAGAAACAATTACAATACGAACATGTACCAATTCAAAATGAATAAAGAAAGAGGGATTATGCATAAAACAATTATAGATTATCATGAGATACAGAGATGTAAAAAACCCAATTAATAAGTATAGAAAATATGACAAAAGTACTATAAAGAAATATAAATATACATTATTCTATGTACTAGAGAATGGTAAAAACTGAATATATATAATAAATGAATAAAGGAATTAGTGGAAAACAAAAATGTGCATTGAAATACCAGTAATCATAATAATAATAAACCATCAAAAAATATTTTATAAAAAATTATTGATATTAAAAAATGATATTAATGATATATACACTAAATGAATAATAAAATAATAAAGAACTATATGTGTGCATGTAATATATATATATATATATATATATATATATATATATATATATATATATATATCATATGAACCAGCCCAAAGACCAGTAAAGAGACAGCAACCAGCAAGGAGTAATCCAAAATAATCTGTATTAAAGTAAACAGATACACGAAAGCCAACGTTTCGGTCTCACAGGGAGACCTTCCTCAGGGCCGTGCAAACACCAAACTAACAGTGACCATACTTATATACCCACACCCCAAGTGCAAACAATTAAAACATAACCAATCACCAGCAACCTGTCATTAGTTAGGTTGCTGGTGATTGGTTATGTTTTAATTGTTTGCACTTGGGGTGTGGGTATATAAGTATGGTCACTGTTAGTGACTGTTAGTTTGGTGTTTGCACGGCCCTGAGGAAGGTCTCCCTGTGAGACCGAAACGTTGGCTTTCGTGTATCTGTTTACTTTAATACAGATTATTTTGGATTACTCCTTGCTGGTTGCTGTCTCTTTACTGGTCTTTGGGCTGGTTCATATGTTATGTGGATTCCTATGTGACTAGCAACTGCCTTTTGCCTTACATCAGAGTACTGACTGCTTGTTTTATGTTGTGTATATATATATATATATATATATATATATATATATATATATATATATATATATATATATATATATATATATATATATATATATATATATATATATATAATGGATCCATGATTGTAAACCTAATTAAAAAAAAACACAGAGATTGTAGAAATATGTTGAATTATAATGATAAAAGAGTAATAAGAGTGGTATTGATTTTAAAGAGAAGAGGGATATGGGACAGGAGGGGAAGGAGAGGGGAAATGGTGGGGAAAAGGGGGAAGGGAAGTGGAGGGGATGGGGCAGAGGAAAGGGGGAAGGGTAAGGGGGGGAATTGAGGGATGGATAGGGGAAAAAGAGGGGGACATCAATGTGATGTCAATTGCCATAGTGGTATTGGCAATGAGTGGTGGCCCACGGGGAAAGTTTTTGGAGCCAAGCAGAGCCAGAGGATCATTCCAAAGTGCTTGTATCCAAGCATTCATTTAGTCCACTCGGAGTTAAAGTCCCCAGCTGGTGGATCCAAAATGTCTCCCTTCGGCACAAAGATTTGAAACGATCCCCTCCCTGAGCTAAAGGAGGAATGTGCTCAATACCCATAATTGTCAAGGAACTAGGATCCTTGTTGTGTGTGTATATAAAATGTCGTGATAAATTATGGGTAATGACACCATTGATCACATTCCTCCTGTGCTCAAGGAAGCGAGTGCTAAGGGATCGAGTGATGCGACTAACATACTGTTGGCCGCAACCACATTGCAAAAGGTAAACAACATAGGTGCTCAGGCAGTTGATATTGCCTTTCACACCATATTGCCCACTGTTCCGAAGAGAGACTGTAAGAGGACATGTGCAGAGGTACGCAATGGAGACTGTTTTAAGGTGAAATAAAAATAAGGCTTTATTGCGCCAGTCGCTTTAAACACAACAAACGTGAAAATCAGCAAACAAAATCTGCTCCACTTTGGGGTATATATACACTTGTCTCTCTTTAAATGCGTGGTTAGCCCAGAGATTCACCAGCCCACATCATAGAGACATTTATATATATGTATATAGACATAGATAACAGTCTTATAAGAAAAGTCTTATCTGTCTCTTGTAGTTGTAGGGGAAGGCTTATCTGTTCTCCTGGTGTCCACACCCTTGTGCGATAAGGCAAAGTCAGGATCCAGGTTTAGAAGTACAGTATTGTCCCCTGTGTCTTGTTGGCAGCGTGCATACTCTTTTGGCAGGCTCAAGACGTCTGTGTTCCCTCTGTCAGTCTCACCTGTGAGACTCAGGAACCTCTCCTCTGTCTGTTTCCTGGTTCAGCTCACGGGTGGGCTCAGGAAGAATCTCCCTTCCTGTCTCAGAGGCAGGCTTTTTCTGACACCTGTAATCAGCCAGGTGGTGTTGGTTAATTGTCTACCAGCAGCTAACCACCACACTGCTGGATTAGAGGCACATTTTTGAACAGGGATAAGTCCCCTGTTACAGAGACAAAATCCGATTTAATATTCAAATGTTTGCACGTGATGCAGTGACCTCTACCACAACTGTGGTTGCATGAAGGGCCCACAGGTGTGGCATTGGCAACTGCATCAACTGGTCTAAGTTTGCTCGCAGCTAAATAATTCTCAATGTTTTTTGCCTTCCTATAAACAATAGGTGCTTTCTCAGGAAGAATATTACCTAAATGTGGATCACACTTCAAGATACTACAATGGGTATTGAGAATACCCTGAATGGATCTATATGATTGGTTGAAAGTGGTTATAAACAATGTAGATCTCTCAGAGGCTCTAACCTTGCTGAAAGAGTCCTCAACAAGATCAGGATCATAACCTTTCAACAGAAATTTGTTGCTCAGATCTTTCGATTGACAAAGAAAATCGCTGAAAGGACCCGCGCTGCGGGAACTCCCGCTACCAGCACCTCCTTACCTCTTCTCCCCGCTGCCTCTGGTCCCCGGCGGCTTGCCCCAGCCCTCGGCGTCTCCCCCGCGGCTGCTCCCTCACTTCCGGGTCACGTGCGTCACGCTTGCGGGCGCGCACAGACCCAGGCTTCCCTTTCCTGGTGCCGGGAACCTGACCCCACCTCCTCCGGTCCGGCGCGCGCATCGGCGCGTTTCCCTGCCCCTGCTCCACCAGGTCAACCTCCCAGACTCTTCTCCCCTATCAGGGCTTCCCTTAGGCCGCACCTCCACTCCTCCCTTTCCTCTGATAGGTCCCAGCCCACTATTTAGTCTCCCCCCGCCATTACCACATTGCTCTGCATAGCTTCTGTACCTTGGTGCTGTCTGCTTCTGCCTGGCTCTCTTGTGTTTCAGTCCCTGTTCCTGTCCCTGGATTCTCTGCTGACCTCCCTGGATTTTGACCCTTGACTTTGGACTTTGATTACGCTGCTCTCTGGAGCCCTTTGGATTTGGCTTTGTACTCTCTACCTTGCAGTCTTCTACATCCCTTGGACACGGCTTACGGAACACTACTACGCTGCTCTCTACGCTCCATGACCCAGGTTTATGGACACTCTACCACGCTGCTCTCCCTACACCTTGACCATTGGCTTACGGACTTTACCCTTCTACGCTGGAGTTGGCAAGTACTGTACTCTTTCTATTTTTGTTCCCTGGACCAACTATGCTACAACCACATTCCGGCCGTTGCCCCAGTTTACTGTTAGGTGAGTGGTATTTCTCCTTTCCACCTCAGTCCCGGGGTCTCGTCTGACTTGTGGGCAGGCCGAGCGTTACATTATGCAGAGCCCATCAGACCCAGACCCCCCTGAGGTGGAAGGTACCCTAACCACTATCTACAAACACTTTACCTTTTTGGACAACCAGGTTACCGCTCTTAACCAACAGGTTGCTACCTTAACCTCTCAGATTCCCCAGCTTAATGTCTCCAGTTCCGTTATCCCTCCCACTGTCTCCCGTGAAGGAACAGGTTCTTCTGAGTTGCGTATCCCTACGCCTAGTAAATACACTGGACACCCGCTTGCATGCCGTGGGTTTTTAAATCAGTGCGAGATACAATTCGAACTGTCACCTTCTCGCTTCCCCACGGATCGTACCAAGGTAGCTTATGTTTTTTTCTTTCTCACCGGGGATGCCCTGGCCTGGGCTTCACCAATCTGGGAGCTAAAACCTGAACTCACTTACAGCTTCCCTAACTTTAAGAGAGAATTTCGTTTAGTCTTTGATACCCCTGGACGTAGTGATCTGACTGCTTCCACCTTGTTCCACATTTCGCAGGGTCGGAGATCTGTGGCACGATACACTCTGGAATTCCGGAAAATCGCAGCTGAGAAGCTGAGACTGACTGGAACGATGGGGCACTTTCCGCGGCTTTCTGGCAGGGACTTTCAGAATCCTTAAAGGACGAACTGGCGGCTCGTGAGAGGCCATCCTCATTGGAGGCATTAATCGCTTTGTGCATCAGGGTGGATCAATTACTTCTGGAAAGGCGGGCTGAACGTCAACGTCCTCGTACTTCTGTTTCTATGCCTTCTGCTTCCAGTTCTCCTGCTCTTGCTTTACCAGCATCGGACGCTCCTGAACCCATGCAACTGGGCAGCCATCAACTTTCTTCTACGGAGCGACTACGTCGGAGGAACGAGGGCCTGTGCTTCTATTGTGGATCTCCTGGGCACATCCTGCCGTGTTGTCCCTTGAGGCCGGGAAACGCCAACACCCAGTGAGGTATGAGGGGATCTCACTGGGTACCATCTCCTCTTTCACCTCCCCCGCACGGGATCTTCCCAAGCACATCTTACTTCCTGTCCTCCTTAAATACGCCAGCGTTCAAATCCCTGCTCTGGCCTTCCTTGATTCTGGATCCGGAGGGAATTTCATGAATCATGCTTTTGCTATCCAGTACAACATTCCTCTCCGGGAGAAGGCCATTCCGGTCGGCTTGGAGGCTATCGATGGGTGACCTCTTCACATGGGCGTCCGCAGGGGAGGGCAAGGGGGGGCGCTTGCCCCCCCCTGGATCCTGGGCCGCCAACAGCGGGGAACAGAGGGCACTGGCGTGACAGGATTTAGCGCGCTCTTCTGCAAAAAAAAAAAAAACCTCCCTTGTCTCCTGATTGGCTGGCGCGTGTTGGCACGCTGCCAGGATAATTTTTTTTTGGCCCTCGCAAGCCCTATCTCAGCGGTGCGCAAAACTGGGGGGCGCCAAATTATTTAGGGGGGGGCGCAGCCTGTGCGGCGAAACCTGGGGGCAGAGCAGAGCAGTGGCGGGCAGAAGCTCCGTGCTGCTGCTGCTGTTGTTTCCCTGTGCTTGCAGAGGGGGCGGGGCGTCCCTCTGCACACAGACACAAGCCCTCCTCTTCCTGTCTTTACAGCGTGGGGAGCCGAGCAAGCAGGTGTGTGTGTGTGTGTGTGTGTGTGTGTGTGTGTGTGTGTGTGTGTGTGTGTGTGTGTGTGTGTGTGTGTGTGTATAGTGATGTGTGTGTATATAGTGGTGTGTGTGTGTGTGTATATATGTATAGTGATGTGTGTGTGTGTGTGTGTGTGTATA
>NC_134499.1:1006937-1051937 GCF_040206685.1 Ascaphus truei
CTGAGAGGGAGAGGGAGAGTCTGAGAGGGAGAGTCTGAGAGGGAGAGGGAGAGTCTGAGAGGGAGAGGGAGAGTCTGAGAGGGAGAGGGAGAGTATGAGAGGGAGAGTGAGAGTCTGAGAGGGAGAGTGAGAGTCTGAGAGGGAGAGGGAGAGTCTGAGAGGGAGAGGGAGAGTCTGAGAGGGAGAGTCTGAGAGGGAGAGTCTGAGAGGGAGAGTCTGAGAGGGAGAGTCTGAGAGGGAGAGTCTGAGAGGGGGAGAGTCTGAGAGGGGGAGAGTCTGAGAGGGGGAGAGTCTGAGAGGGGGAGAGTCTGAGAGGGGGAGAGTCTGAGAGGGAGAGTCTGAGAGGGAGAGTCTGAGAGGGGGAGAGTCTGAGAGGGAGAGGGAGAGTCTGAGAGGGGGAGAGTCGGAGAGGGAGAGTCTGAGAGGGGGAGAGTCTGAGAGGGAGAGGGAGAGTCTGAGAGGGGGAGAGTCTGAGAGGGAGAGAGTCTGAGAGAGGGAGGGTGTGTGTTTGTGTCTGTCTGTCTGTGAATGAATACAGTCACCCACCCAAGTGTCAGTCACACACGAGTCAGTCAGTCAAAGTGTCAGTCCCCCACACACCCCCACAACCACTCTCTCTCTCTGTCTAGTTAACATTATGCCCCCCTCTGAAAACATTTCTGCGGACGCCCATGCCTCTTCAGCTCGCCTTTATTTCCTTGGAGACACTTCCCATGGAACTTTCTATGAAGGATGGACATTTGGAACTCATTTCTTTTGATGTCATCCATTCCCCTTCGGTTCAACTCATTCTGGGCTTACCATGGCTACAACTTCACAATCCCATTATCGATTGGACTGCCGAATTCCTCATTCAATGGAGATCACCCCATGTGGAGTTGCCTCCTCCGTCCGCTGCGGTATTGGCCGTCTTGGAAACCTTTCCATTGTAAGACGCCACCCCATCGGACGTTTATTCAGAGTTCCTGGATGTCTTCAGTAAGACCAAATCCGAGGAGCTTCCCCCTCATCGCCCTTTCGACTGCCCGATTGACTTAATTCCGGGTGCCCCTTTTCCCAAAGCCAGGTCATATCCATTATCCTTGCCTGAGATGGAGGCCATGGCCGAGTATATCACAGAGAACCTTCAAAAAGGCTTCATCCGGAAATCCACCTCTCCCGCTGGAGCAGGATTCTTCTTTGTCAAAAAGAAAGATGGGACGCTTCATCCGTGCATCGATTTCCGTGGCCTAAATAAAATTACCATCAAGAATCGCTACCCTTTGCCTCTTATCCCCGAGCTCTTCGATAGGCTGCAAGGTTCGACGATATTTTGTAAACTTGATTTACGGGGGCATATAACCTGACTCGCATCCGCAGTGGCGACGATTGGATGACCGCGTTCAAAACGTGCAGTGGTCACTATGAGTACCTGGTGATGCCGTTTGGGTTGTGCAATGCCCCTGCAGTCTTCCAAGACTTTATGAATGAGGTTTTTCATGATCTTTTGAATTCTTTCGTGATTATCTACTTGGATGATATCCTCATTTTTTCCAAGACCCTCGAGGAACACATTCTCCATACCAAGATGGTGCTCTCTCGTTTACGGGCCAACAAGCTCTACGCCAAGATGGAGAAGTGTGTCTTTCATCAATCCTCAACTACCTTCCTGGGATACATTGTCTCGGACCAGGGGTTCACCATGGATCCGGAGAAGCTCAATTCTGTACTCGGATGGCCACAACCTAACTCTTTGAAGGCGATTCAGCGTTTCCTTGGCTTCGCAAATTGTTATAGGAAATTTATTGCTGGATTTTTGTAACGCCTGTATGCCCGCAGACTTGGCCAGTCCCCAGTACTGAGGTGGGAAGGGTTTTACCACGCACCCACAGCAGTGAGGGCGTGCCCGGAGTGTGGTATGGCGATGCCGGGCCTGTAGAAAGATGGTTAGTTATACTTGCAACGCCTTTGGGGTTCAGAGTAAGAGTAGTGATGTCCGTGTGCCAGAGTCCAGGGATATAGAGAGCAGGATCGTAATGTTCGTAAGCCAGAGTCGAGGGATCACAGAAGTCAGCAAAATCGTGTCCGTAAGCAGGGTTCAAGGACAGTAGAGAGCAGGGTAATCCAGTACAAGCAGAGGTCAAGCCAGGGAAATCCAGGGGTAAGCAGGAGCAGGAACAGAAGCTGGAAAACACAGGAGAGCCAAGCATAGGACTGCACACACAGAGGTTACAAAGAACTATGCAGAGCAATGAGAGAGAGGACAGACAGGGGTTATAAAGGAGGGAACACCAATGGGAGACAGAGGAGGAGCAGAGGGTGAAGTGGGAGACAGCAGGGATAGGTGAGGAGGAGAGGAGGAGGAGACAGGTGAGCCAGTAAAGGAGATAGCCTGTAGAGCATGAGAGGAGGAGCCAGGGGTCTGGGAAAGCCTACAAGAAGAGCGTGTGCGCGCGCCCTCTCTAAGGTTAGAGTGCGCGCGCATAGGCTGCGTTACGAGGCGCGTGGAGCGCCGCGCAGTGGGGGCACCTGCCGAGGGTGGAGGAAGGTCAGGAGAAGAGACTGCAGAAGGTAAGGGCATCGGAATGGGAGCCGAGGGGGGCCGTGGTCGAGGAGCACCGCAACGGGGAACGGGAGACCAAAAAGGCGCGCGTGTCTTGCGGGGAGCGCGCGCAGACGCCGGGAGAGCGTCAGAGGCTGCCGCAGAGGGACAGATGCGGGAGGAGGAAGGGAGAATAGCAGGGGGAGGCAAGGAAGGGACAAGAGGGGTAGGAAGGAGCGGAGCGCCAGGGACACATGGAGGGGAAGGAATCCCCTGAACCGTCACATTTTTCTACTTTGGTAGCACCCATTACGGCCTTACCAAAAAAGGGGCCGATCCCTCCTCTTGGCCATTGGAGGCCAGCCAGGCCTTTGAGTCTCTTTAAAAAGCCTTTGTCTCAGCCCCCATTCTGGGACATCCTGTCCCCACCCTCCCCTTTACCTTGGAAGTTGACACTTCCGACGTGGGAGCCGGTGCAGTTCTCTCTCAAAGAACCACCCCCGAAGATAAACTCCACCCGTGGGTTTTTTTCCAAAAAAAATTCTTCAGCAGAAAGAAATTACGACGTGGGGAATAGGGAGTTGTTGGCCATCAAGATGGCATTACAAGAATGGAGACATCTTCTGGAAGGAACCAAGGAACCCATTCTGATCCTGACGGACCACAAAAATCTTTCTTACATTGAAGGTGCTCATCGTCTTGGGCCCCGTCAAGCTCGTTGGACGTTGTTCTTCTCAAGGTTTAACTTCGTCATCTCTTATATTCCGGGGACAAAGAATATCAAAGCTGATGCATTGTCCCGTCAGTTCATCACTGAGAAGAGGTCACAGGACGCCCCGGAGAGTATTCTGCCCCCCACAATTGTTTATCTCTGCCGCCTCCATTGACATAATGGATAAGATTTTGGAGTCTCAAGCACAGGTCCCCGAAGGTCTAGAGGTTCTGATGGACGTCTTTACGCACCCCCACGTTTTCATCTTAAAATTCTTGAATGGGGTCACTCCTCCAGATCTGCTGGCCACCCCGGCTTTAAGAAGACTACGGATCTGATTCGGCGAACTTTTTGGTGGCCCAATATGGTAAAGGACATTAGAGCTTTCACCTCCTCCTGCCCAGTCTGCGCCCAAAATAAATCTGTCCGTCAAAAGCCTTCTGGTCTTTTACAACCTCTTCCGGTCCCGGACCGTCCTTGGAGTCACATTGCTATGGACTTCATCGTGGATCTTCCCCCTTCTAATGGTATGACTATTATTCAAGTGGTTGTTGACAGATTCTCCAAGCAAGTTCATTTTGTTCCCCTCAAGGGTCTACCCAATTCTAGTACTTTGGCTGATATTTTTGTAAAAGAAATCTTCCGTATTCACGGCGTTCCGTGGTCCATTGTCTCGGATCGTGGTACTCAATTTGTTTAGAAGTTCTGGCGTGCATTTTCCCAGAGGCTGGGCATTACCCTTCTTTTTTCCTCAGGCTATCGCCCCCAAACGAATGGGCAGACTGAACGCATGAACCAGTCCCTCGAACAGTATTTGCGTTGTTTTTCTTCCGATTCTCAGGATAATTGTATAGAAATTCAGACCACAGAGCAGTCCAAACAATCCAGTGCTCCAAAAAAAATTATTGAAGAGGTGTGTGACTGTGGATATGCTGTATATAAGTGTCTCTAAATATTGTAATAGACACACCATGTGTGTCAGCCTGTGAGCAATTGCCAGTAAGGATAATGTATAAGAAGGTAATGAGTAAACAAAGATAGTAAATGAAAGGCTTGTTACCGACTGGCTGCCACATGCAGCACGATCGCGTCGTAGTAAAATTACTCACAGGTAGGTGAAGTGGGAAAGATGATTATAAATCTTGTGCAATCACTGGGAGCCAGCGTCTCCTCCAACAGCAGCCTCCGATGACGGGCAGCGCGGCGTCAGGAAATAGGGGAATCCCCGCGATGGAGCTCAGTAGCCACAGCCAGGGCAAATCCCTCCGTATGGTAAAAGGGGGGGTGAACGGGCCCCCAAACCGAAGACTCCGTCACTGGACAGACGCAGCCCGAGTGCGGCTCGTCAATGATAAGTAACCGCCTGCCTCTTTCACCGGAATGGGTTGCTGTGTATAGCAGGGAGAAGGTCACAGCTGGTATCCAAATGAGAGCTTGCAGCAGCGTATCACCAGCAGTGTGCAGCCAAGTAAGGAGTAGTAGTCTAGAGTAATAGAAAAAACCAGAGCACAGCCGACCAGCACATCACAGGACATGAGGGTCTTCTTTAGAATGGTTTATTGATAAAAGAACATAGGGCAGAGTTCCTAAAGACGCTCTGACATGTTTCGCGCACAGGGCGCTTTATCAAAGAGTGGTCTGTTAGGACACACAACAGCTCATATATAAAGGATATTACTTGATTACCTCAGGTGTATAGCATGAGGATTTAGCTCCATCTACCAATCAT
Source organism: Ascaphus truei (assembly GCF_040206685.1). Taxonomy (NCBI): domain Eukaryota; kingdom Metazoa; phylum Chordata; class Amphibia; order Anura; family Ascaphidae; genus Ascaphus; species Ascaphus truei. The sequence goes on from NC_134499.1 coordinate 1,011,900, forward strand.
GAACAGGATGAGTAGATTAATGGGTAATCAACAAGGGACTAACACACATATCCTAATACATGGGCAAAAACACATTTAAAAACACGTGTTTGTACTGCAAGTACAACAATGAAAAATGATAAAAACACTATTTAATCAAAGAATAATAAAAACACTATAAGGTACCACCCTAGGTCCAGAAATCAAATGAATATATAACATTATCATAAACACCAAGATTCAAAGACATATGAATAGATGTGACACATATAAAAGTATGTATATGTAGATTGCGTGGGACGACTGGATCCAGTCTATCACTAAAGATAATGAACAGATATTGAAAAAGTGACCAGTTGTCAATGGATTAATGTTGAATAACCGCTGAACCAATAATCAGTGGAACAGTACATTGCAAACCGATTAGATATTAAATGTATTAATCCATGAGAAAATGTTTAAGCTCCCATTCTACGTGTAGCCAGGTCCCCTCTGGCTCCCCAGACATTCGGTTCTCTCTCTCCTACCTGCGACAGCGTGAGGGCAGTTGCAGGGGTGATCGCGTCACCGGGGGCTCCCGGCGACATCAGCTACAGGGCGCCGCAATCTTGTGTATGTTCGCACATGCGCGGAAGCTCGCGCACGCGCTGTATAACCCCAGATGCAATACAGCAGCCATTACAGGAAGTGAGAAGAGGCGCTCCATAGTCAGGGACATCCCCCAGTTCGCACATGTCTGCATAAAGTGAGGAAGGGCGATATGGACTTTGCCTATTATTCATTGCCTAAAGGATTCTGGGAAGTATCCACTGACGGGATCACCAGCTTGAGGTGTTTGGGCCCTGATTGTGTATTCCTGGGAAAAGAATTTGTTTGGGGAGCTATTTTCTTTGTGAATGGAGCAAACCATCTTGTGTCTAGCCCTTTTCTGCCTACGCTTGAGGAGTACCAGGCCCCGATGACAGAGACGGCTCCAGATCCGGTTCCAAAACCGGAACCCCAGATGATGGAACCACAGCTGACGGAATCAACGATGGGTAAGGTGACTACCCAGGGAGAAGGGGGGTCGCTACCACTGGTACCACCGGAGCAAGACCGCTTCATGCCGGTTGCCGCCAGTGAATGCGAGGCGCCCCGACGCTGTTCCCCTGCGGAGATGTCCCTACCCCCATCCTGTACTACTGAAGACAGTAGTCAACGACTTGTGGTGATGCGCCAACCGGCGGACCACTCAAGTGAAGCTGCAGACAAAGAACCAACTACCTCAATTGCAGCGGACCCTGATGTGGGCCCGTGTGCCCTACAACGGCCAGTCCGGCCTACTACGATGGTACCATCGGTCCTAGGCTTGGGATCAGTACCTAACAATGATAAGGGTGAGTTGACTGCCCCAGGGGTGTCGGGTGTGAGCTTCCAGGTGACCGCGGAGCACGGTAGCTCCTTAAGTCTGGCCACCAGGGCGATTGGCTCCACACGGCATCGCGTCCTGGCGGAGGTGTTCCCCTTAGAAGATTGCTGTCCAGTGGTGCGAGTGGACCAGTGCCCACCGCCTATCATCCAGGTGAAGAGAAAAGTCAGCCCCATCAGGATGTCCAGTGCTGTCATAAGTATTACTGTGATTGAACTGAGTGTGAGCCCGTGCGCTCCAACTCAAATGGTCCTAGGACTGGGATCCAACGCTCTCGAGTTTCCAGAAAGTGAGTGGACTGCCCCAGAAGTGCCAGGGACAGGTCCCAAGACAGCCGAGGTGGTAACCGTCAGCGTTCCTGATGTCCTGCTGGACACCGTGAATCAATGCAGTGGTAAGGTATCAACCCTTTACCCCTTGCAGGATGTAACCGAGACTTTGAATACAGAGACATTGCTAATGGCTCGCTTCCCAGTGGAAGCCTCCCAAGTGCTTAGGGACAAGGACTGTGTTGTGAGTGATTCAGTGAAAATTGCCTCCTTTAAGCACAAAAAGGAGCGTTCCATTTACCATGTGGTGGACCGCGGAAAAGGTCAAGATCTCCTGGCCTACTGCATCCATGCAGTAGATGGCCGGGTAAAGGTCTGGCCAAGAGACACTGTGCTATCCCTTCCACCAGGGGGAGGAAGTAGTATGGAACCAGTGACTGTTGCTCCCGAGCATGACTTCCAAGAAATTACCCAGATGGAGGCTCACAAAAATAAAAATGAGGTACCCCCACATTATCAGTTAGGGGCACCCCACACTAGGTCTCAGCAAACAGCTAACACTCAGCTGGCCTCAGGTATCATTGATGTTAGAGTACATATGTTAAGTTATACCTATTATGCACTACATTTTGATTGTGTAACCTTATGTTGTGATGTCCTCCAAGCGGGGACGTTGGTATTTCGACCAGGGGGAGAATATAGCCAAGTCCCCTCTGGCTCCCCAGACATTCGGTTCTCTCTCTCCTACCTGCGACAGCGTGAGGGCAGTTGCAGGGGTGATCGCGTCACCGGGGGCTCCCGGCGACATCAGCTACAGGGCGCCGCCATCTTGTGTGCGTTCGCACATGCGCGGAAGCTCACGCACGCGCAGTATAACCCCAGATGCAATACGGCAGCCATTACAGGAGAAGAGGCGCTCCATAGTCAGGGACATCCCCCAGTTCGCACATGCGCAGTTAGCAGCGGCGGCGGCCATTACACAGCGCGCACGAGGCCCCAATGTTAAAGCGAGCCACCAAGGACTACAATTCCCAGCAGCCTCTGGGGACTGCACTTTCACCCTGGTCACAGACAGCCAGACAGCCAATAAGGCTGACAGATTCTCATGCTGCAAAGTTGCAACAATGTTGTGTGAAGACAGGGATTGTCAGTTAGGAGCTGGGACACACAGAGGGGAGGGTGTGTTTGTGCAGGGAGGAAAGTAGCCTCCTGCACTAGGCCAGAAGTCTCCCCTTAGCCCCCAGCTAGGCCCTACTCACCTCAGCTTGTGGTTACTACAGGGACTACCCTTAGACTAGGGATAGGGTCCTGTAGAACCTAGACAAGTGAGGGTCCAGCCAGGAACCGTGACTATCCTGGAAATTGCTGTGAAGGTATAACATCCTCTGCGTTAGCAGAGATAAGAGACATTATAAAGGTGGATCACTCCATGCGGGAGCCACCCACCGTTGAGGCGGAGGTATCTTGGATCATCTCCTGGAGCAAGGGATTCCAAGCAAGGGTCATCTGCGCACCCGGTAGCAGGAGCACCGGACAGGTATTATCCAAGTCAAAAAAGTGCACCACCTATACACTTCATCTTAGTGGGCAGCGCTGTTCCACACGTGGGTGGGGTTGTGGGACTCTTGGGACTTTGGGTACAAGGACTTTGGGGATACTGTGTAAGGAGGTTATAGCCCAGTTAGGGCAAGGTTATAGCTGCCAGCTAGTGGCAGAGGGTGGCATATATATCGTTGTGCATACTGATGATGTTGCACTGTGAAAGTATGATACTCTGTGTTGTGTTGCTATACAATATGATGTGATGTGATGTTATTGTGTTATTTGCTTGTTCAGTAAACCTTTTAGCCATAACCCTGGTGTATGTGGTTTCTGGGTGGGTTCCTATGCTATGCCCATTCTATATTCCTATAGAATCCTATATAGGTGGAGGCGCTGACCGACAAGAACGTTCCAGAGATTCACCCCAGGCTCTCACTAGCGGAGGCTAAGGCCTCCTGTGAGCCTGACAGGTATAACGCACCACACCAGGTAACATTAGGTTCCCCGCACACACACTATATGCGATTGGGTGGGGGGGAATACCCGTTACATACGTTTAACCCCTTAGGGTATAACGTATCCATAGTAAATATCTAATGCATCTGTCTCTTGTTGAGGGTGTTGAGTCTATCACCCCCTCTAACCCATGGGGCAATGTATTCAATCCCAGAGAATTGGAAATTAGCAATGCCCCCTTTAACCCTAAGGGGTTAAACGTAGAATGGGAGCTTGAACATTTTCTCATGGATTAATACATTTAATATCTAATCGGTTTGGAATGTACCACTGATTATTGGTTCAGCGGTTATTCAACATTAATCTATTGACAAATGGTCACTTTTTCAATATTTGTTAATTATCTTTAGTGATAGACTAGATCCAGTCGTCCCACGCAATCTACATATATATACTTTTATATGTGTCACATCTATTCATATGTCTTTGTATCTTGGTGTTTATGATAATGTTATATATTCATTTGATTTCTGGACCTAGGGTGGTACCTTATAGTGTTTTTATTATTCTTTGATTAAATAGTGTTTTTATCATTTTTCATTGTTGTACTTGCAGTACAAACACGTGTTTTTAAATGTTTTTTGCCCATGTATTAGGATATGTGTGTTAGTCCCTTGTTGATTACCCATTAATCTACTCATCCTGTTCATGATTGGTAGATGGAGCTAAATCATCATGCTATACACCTGAGGTAATCAAGTAATATCCTTTATATATGAGCTGTTGTGTGTCCTAACAGACCACTCTTTGATAAAGCGCCCTGTGCGCGAAATATGTCAGAGCGTCTTTAGGAACTCTGCCCTATGTTCTTTTATCAATAAACCATTCTAAAGAAGACCCTCATGTCCTGTGATGTGCTGGTGGGCTGTGCTTTGTTTTTTTTTCCATTTCTCAGGATAATTGGGCTGAGTTACTTCCTTGGGTGGAATTTGCGATTAACTCTCTCAAGAATGAGTCCACTCAAGAATCACCGTTTTTTGTAAACTATGGATTTCATCCTACCCGCTTACACATGCATTCATCCAGGTCCGGAGTTCCTGCAGCAGATGATAGGGTAAACCACCTTACAGGGCTCATGGAGGAGGATCCAAACATCTTTACAGGAATCTGTCTTTTTCTAGAAGAGACAAGCAGATAGGCTCTGTCTGGAGGCTCACAAGTTCGTACCTGGATAGAAGGTCTGGCTTATTTCTAAAAACATTAAACTGAAGGCCCCAACCCCTAAACTGTCTCCCAGGTTTCTGGGCCCTTTCTCTATTCTGAGACAAGTTAATCATGTGGCCTATCAGCTTCGCTTGCCTCCCTCCATGAAGATTTCACCCGTCTTCCACGTCTCACTGTTGAAACCATTCATCCAAGGCACACGATTTGCTCATCCTTCACTTCAGCCTCCTCCCGCCATTGTATCAAGACAACAGGAGTTTGAAATTCAATCCATCATTGACTCTCGCATCTCCAGGGGCAAACTCCAGTTTTTGGTCCACTGGAAAGAATACAGACCTCAAGATCGATCTTGGGTCTCGCATGCTGATCTTCACGCTCCAGCTCTACTCAAACGATTCCACCAAAAATTTCCCCTCAGACCGTGGATGGATCCTCCAGAGTCCGACCCTCGAGGGGGGGTGTGTTACGCCGGTGCTGCCCGCAGACCAGACCCGTCCCCTGAGCTGAAGGGGGAAGTGGTAATACACGCACCCGCAGCAAAGGGAGCGTGTCCGGAGTGTGGTATAAAGTGTTGCCAGGAAAGGTGTAGTAATGTAGACAATACTTGCCGGTACCGGTTGTAGAGATAGAGTGAAGAATGCCTTGCCGAGGTCAAGGAGTGGAGAGCGGAGAGAGGTTGTTGTCCAAGCCGGGTTCGAGGGGTATCAGAGTGAGCGTTGTCCAAGGAGTGCCGAGATCGAGAGCCAGAGGGGGTAGTCGTACGAGCTGTGTCAGAACCTCTGAAAACACTAAGAGAATCCTGAAGTACTTCCATACAGAGACTATGTAGAGCAAAGACTGAGAGCAGAGAGGAGCTAGATAAAGCAGGAAGGTCCAATTAGGAACGGAGACGGGACAGGAAGAGCTACAGGGAGACACTGCAGATTGGTGCAGGCATAACAGGCCAGGTGAGACTTGTTGGTAACCTGAGTATGCCCGTGCGGCTTGCGGGGGCGGAGCCTGAGGTCCGGGGGACGGGAAGAAGAGTGTGCAGAATGAGCGCGCTCCGTAACGCGTGTACGCGTGTGGACTGAGCCAGTGGATGGTGCAGATGTGCGCGCGGGAGGGCGTGGGCGCGCCCGGCGCTGAGCAGAGAAATCGCCGAGGGAAGTGAGTGCTCTGCGCGGGGAGCGCGGAGAACGCCGATTCCTGACAGTACCCCGCTCTTCAGGAACGGCCTCAGGACGGTCCAAGAACGGTTTCTCTGGAAACTTTTTCCTGAAGGACTTAAGAAGGGCTGGGGCATGAATGTCCTTTAAAGGTACCCAGGATCTCTCTTCAAGGCCAAAGCCCTTCAAGTGCACCAAGAACTGGAGCTGGCCCCTGGATAGGCGAGAATCCAAAAGAGAGTGAACTTCGTATTCCTCGTTATTTTGGACAGTAATGGGGTCCGGTTTACGAGTCTGATCCGGAAAGAAGTGACTGGAGATGAATGGATTTTAGAGGGACACATGAAAGACATTGGGGATCTTCATACTGGGTGGTAGTTGGAGCCGGAATGCCACAGGATTGATTTGTTCACAAATAGGGAAGGGACCCAGGAACTTAGGTGCCAATTTTGGAGATGGTACCTTGAGGCGGATATTCTTAGAGGAGAGTCATACCAAATCCCCTGGCTTGTAACTGGGCGCCGAACGACGACGACGATCGGCCTGTAGTTTCGATCTGCGGGAGGAGTCGAGAAGGATAGACTGAATCCTAGACCATGCGGTTTGGAGGGCAGAAATGCTTTCATCTACGGCTGGAACTCCAGAAGGGATGTTGGAGATGGGTAGGCAGGGGGTTGGAACCCATTATTTATAAAGAAGGGCGACTCCCGGGTGGCTTTGTTTTTTGCAGAATTGACAGCGTACTCTGCCCAAGGAAGGAGTTGAGCCTAATCATCCTGGGAATCGGATATAAAACATCTCAGGTATTTCTCCAGGGATTTATTGATTCTCTCTGTTTGTCCATTGGACTGTGGATGATAGGCGGAAGAGAAAGAAGAAGAGATGCCCAATTTCTTGGTGAAAGTTCTCCAAAATTTGGATACAAATTGAGAACCTCTGTCAGAAACAATAGACGAAGGAATCCCATGAATCTGGAAAATCTGCTCTGTAAAGATATCAGCAAGGGCGGGGGATGTGGGTAATCCCTCAAGTGGAATAAAATGGGACATCTTTGAGAACCTGTCCACGACCACCAAGATAGTGTTCATTCCTCTGGGCAACTCCACGATGAAGTCTATCGAAATGTGAGACCAGGGGCGGTCGGGAACTGGAAGAGGTAACAGAAAACCCTGAGGCTTTTGACGGAGAGTCTTGCTTTGAGCGCACGTGGCACAGGCGCGGGTAAACTCCAGAATATCTTGAGACATCCTTGGCCACCAGAAATTCTGACGAATGAGATCAGTAGTCTTCTTAAAACCTGGATGACCTGCAGATTTAGAGGAGTGACCCCAAGACAGGACCTCTGGAACAAATTTGGAAGGTACAAAGAGTTTGTTGTCGGGAACGACCAAGTCCTTGGGAATGCGTCTCTGGGAGTGCAAAATCTTGTCAAGATTCTTGAAAGTAGACGTGGCGAGAATCCTCTCTTGTGGAAGGATGGTCTCCAAAGGTTCCTCTGGTCTCTCTTCAGAAGAATGTATTCGGGAGAGTGCGTCTGCCTTTATCTTTTTGGTCCCGGGGATATAGGAAAGGTGAAAATCGAATCGAGAAAAAAAAAGTGCCCAACGAGCCTGTCGTGGACCAAGGCGTCGAGCGTTTTCTATGTAAAGAAGGTTCTTGTGGTCCATGAGAATAGTAAACTGCTCTTTCGACCCCCCCTGCAGGTGTCACCACTCTTCAAGAGCCATCTTCACGGCCAATAGTTCCCTGTTACCCACGTCATAGTTCCTCTTGGCAGATGAGAATTTCTTGGAAAAATATGCACAGGGATGTAACTTATCTTGAGGCGTGGGTCTCTGAGAAAGAACGTCCCCAGCGCCGCAATCAGAAGCGTCGACCTCCAGGACGAAGGGAAGTTCAATGTTGGGATGATGGAGAATAGGTGCGGATATAAAAGCTTCCTTGAGTGTCTCGAAGGCGGAGATGGCCTCATATGACCAAGCAGAAGGATCAGCTCCTTTTTTGGTGAGCGCAGTGAGAGGTGCCACAATGGTAGAAAAACTCCGTATAAACATACGATAGTAATTAGCGAACCCTAAAAAATGTTGTATGGCCTTGAGAGAATTGGGTCTTGGCCATTCAGTAACTGCTTGAAGTTTACCGGCATCCATCATAAAACCTTCATCGGAAATGATGTACCCCAGGAAAGGAGTAGAGGTCTGATGAAAGGTGCACTTCTCCAGTTTGGCGTACAAATGGTGTTCACGGAGACGCGAAAGGACGAAGGAGGTATGGCGTACATGGTCCTGGAGATCTTTGGAAAAAATCAGGATATCATCCAAGTATACTATAACAAAAATATTGAGTACCTTACTAAAGACGTCGTTGATGAAATCCTGGAAGACAGCGGGAGCATTACATAAGCCAAAGGGCATTACAAGATACTCGTAGTGTCCGCTACGCGTGTTGAAGGCCGTCTTCCATTCATCCCCCTTCCTGATGCGCACCAGGTTATAGGCACCACGTAGATCCAACTTGGAAAAAATCTTGGCCCCCTGTAATTTATCGAACAGTTCGGTAATAAGGGGGAGGGGGTAACGATTTTTAACAGTTATGCGGTTCAAACCCCTGTAATCAATGCAAGGCCTCAACGACCCGTCCTTTTTCTTGACGAAGAAAAACCCAGCCCCTGCTGGGGAATTGGAGTGACGAATAAAGCCTTTCTTGAGATTCTCCTGGATATATTCATCCATAGCATGAGATTCTGGTAACGACAAGGGGTAGGTCTTGGACTGTGGTAGGGAGTAACCTGGAACCAGATCGATCGGACAATCGTAAATCCTGTGTGGCGGCAAAAGGTCTGACTGTACCTTATTGAAAACGTCCCGGAATTGGTGGTAAACAGAAGGTAGAATAACCTAAGGAACAGAGGTATTGGCCAGCAGTCGAGGCGGAAGTATGGCTGGTGGAGAGGGCTCCTCTGACCTTGACCTCTAAGTAATAGGGTCTTGGGATGTCCAGTTGATGAGAGGATTGTGCTTCTGCAACCAAGGTAAGCCGAGAGTGACTGGAGTTCTGGGAGCGTGGATTACATCAAAGGCCAAGGTCTCCTTGTGGGAGTGAGAGGAAAGGGTGATGGGGCAAGTCTCCAAGGAAATGTATGCCAGGGTGAGCGGACGGTCGTCGATCCCAACCAAGGCAACGGGAGACTTCTTCCTAACGAGTGGAATCTGGTTCTGTTTAGAGAAGGTTTGGTCCATGAAATTTCCTCCCGCGTCGGAGTCGATAAATGCTGCAGTGGAGGTGCGGAAGGTAGGACCCGAGAGAGAAACGGGAATGGTCAATTTTTTGGGAAGTTCCTTCCTGGAAAGGAGACAAGGAGATTTATCACCCAGGGAGTGCCCCTTCGTACTCACTGGTTTTGGTCATTTCCCAGGCGTAGTGGACGTTCACGGACAAGATGCTTGGAGGATCCTGTCACGGTTGTGCTCGCCACAAACTCGGGTCGGACCGCGTGGCTTAGGTAGGGTTGTAAAAGCACCGACCTTAAACCTCGCAGGCTGATCCGGATTGCGCAGTTCATAGTCGTACGTAGCAGGGTCAGGATTGGAGAAGACAGCATCGTCGTTGTACAAGCCAGGGTCAGGACAGGAGACGTCAGAATAAACATTGTCCAAGTAGGAGTTCGGCAACAGGGAGTCAGGAAAACCCCGCTTCAGCTTAGGAGCGCGGGGGTGGCCTCTGCGCGTGCGGCGACCATGGCCCATGGTACTGGTCTCAGGAGGTGGAAGACAGACCAGATTTACATACCGCCTAGCTGCACGGTTAAACCAGTGCTACAGCGCAAGAGTCCTGAGCGGGCTAGGGAATCCTCTGTAGCAGCGCAGGAACCAGGACACGGCCTCTCTAGATTAGGGAAAGAGTAGGCCCCAGGAACCAGGAAGCTGTAGATACACAGGGAAACCTCCGCTTCAGTGCAGGAATCCAGGAGACTGAAGGACGCAGGGGCGAAACCTCCGCTTCAGTGCAGGAATCCAGGAGGCTGAAGGACGCAGGGACGAAACCTCTGCTTCAGCACAGGAGAACAGGAAGCTGAAGGACGCAAGAGAAACCTCCGCTTCAGCACAAGAGAACAAGCAAGAGCTTGTGGCAGAACAGTTGGTGACATCCGGTAAGGACTATGCTCGGCAGGGAGCATTATGGGAAAGCAGTACTTAAAGGCCAGCGGGCCAATCCCCAGCGGGGGTGTGAAGGTACTGCTCCAATGAGTGAATGCAAGTCTAGGTTGCAGTGATAGGCTGCACAGCTGCAGTAGATACCAGAGGGAGTGTGTATAGCTTTGGTGAGTGAATCCAGGCTGCAGCAAACATCAGGAGAGCTGTTCCAGAACTGCACCGGTCTGCAAGGTAAGGCAACCAGTAAACCGCGGAGCGGATTCCTGACAGATCCGCAGCAATAACATAATCCACCGGCTTGGCGATCTTGCTGTATCGGTGTCCGGGAACGCTGGACTCCAAGTTGCATCGGCTCAGGAGCCTCCAGAGCGGGTAGCGGGGAGACAGCAGGTCCTGGGGTTGGAGAGAATCTGGGAGAAGGAGCACGGAAGGGCATAAATCAGGGAAGCTGGCGCTGGACGCGGCGTACCTGAAGACGCTGATCCACTCGATTGGCTTGGGAGATGAGTTCCTCCAGGAGCCCTGGCCTGGGTTGTGAGGCGAGCTCGTCCTTCACGGAATCCGTTAAGCCTCACCAGAAAACTGAGACCAAAGCCTCCTGGCCCCATCGTTTCTCAGCTGCTATGGTCCTGAACTCCAAGGCGTACTGGGCCACGGAACGACGTCCCCGAGAAAGCTCAAGCAAAGAGTCAGAGGCAGTTTCTTGGCGTGCGGGGGTATCGAAGACCTGTCGAAAGTCTCGTCTAAAGGCCACGTAGTCGCGGGTGATATCGGGACGTAGTTCCAAAATTGGGGAGGCCCATGCCAGTGCTTTCCCTGTAAGCAGGCTGTAGACATACGCCACTTTCTTGCGACCAGTGGAATACTGCTGCTGAGCCATCTCAAACTGGATCTCGCATTGATTGAGGAAACCGCGGCAGGCGTGCGGATCCCCCGCATACGGTTTAGGTGTCGGGATCTTCGGGCCCGAGGTCGCGGTGGATACTGGTTCTGACGACAGTGGCGGTGCGGCAACAGGTGGTGCCTGAAAGGAAATGTCCTGTACCTGTTGAGTGAGAAGAGCCATTTGGTCTGTTAGGGCCTGGACTTGTTGATACATGGCCGTCATCATGGAGGCCATGTCATTCTGGTCTGCGTCTTGTGGGCTCGACATAATGTTGAGCTGGTGCTGCCCACAGACCAGACCCGTCCCCTGAGCTGAAGGGGGAAGTGGTAATACACGCACCCGCAGCAAAGGGAGCGTGTCCGGAGTGTGGTATAAAGTGTTGCCAGGCCAGGTGTAGTAATGTAGACAATACTTGCCGGTACCGGTTGTAGAGATAGAGTGAAGAATACCTTGCCGAGGTCAAGGAGTGGAGAGTGGAGAGCGGAGAGAGGTTGTCGTCCAAGCCGGGTTCGAGGGGTATCAGAGTGAGCGTTGTCCAAGGAGTGCCGAGATCGAGAGCCAGAGGGGGTAGTCGTACGAACCGTGTCAGAACCTCTGAAAACACTAAGAGAATCCTGAAGTACTTCCATGCAGGGACTATGTCGAGCAAAGACTGAGAGCAGAGAGGAGCTAGATAAAGCAGGAAGGTCCAATTAGGAACGGAGGTGGGACAGGAAGAGCTACAGGGAGACACAGCAGATTGGTGCAGGCATAACAGGCCAGGTGAAACTTGTTGGTAACCTGAGTATGCCCGTGCGGCTTGCGGGGGCGGAGCCTGAGATCCGGGGGACGGGAAGAAGAGTGTGCAGAATGAGCGCGCTCCGTAACGCGTGTACGCGTGTGGACCGAGCCAGTGGATAGTGCAGGTGTGCGCACGGGAGGGCGTGGGCGCGCCCGGCGCTGAGCAGAGGAACCACCGAGGGAAGTGAGTGCTCTGTGTGGGGATCGTGGAGAACGCCGATTCCTGACAGGGGGTACTGTAAGGACCTGTGCTGCGGGGACTCCCGCTACCAGCGCCTCCTTACCTCTTCTCCCAGCTGCCTCTGGTCCCCGTTGGCGTGCCCCGGCCCTCGGCGTCTCCCCCGCGACTGCTCCCGCACTTCCGCGTCGCATGCGTCACCCTTGCGGGCGCGCGCAGACCAAAGGCTTCCCTTTCCTGGCGCCGGGAACCTGACCCCACCTCCTCAGGTGCGGCGCACGCATCGGCGCGTTTCCCTGCCCCTGCTCCACCAGGTCTGCCCCCCAGACTCTTTTCCCCTATCAGGGCTTCCCTTGGGCCGCACCTCCGCTCCTCCCTTTCCTCTGATAGGTCCCAGCCCACTATTTAGTCTCCCCTCGCATTACCACATTGCTCTGCATAGCTTCTGTACCTTGGTGCTGTCTGCTTCTGCCTGGCTCTCTTGTGTTTCAGTCCCTGTTCCTGTCCCTGGATTCTCTGCTGACCTCCCTGGATTTTGACCCTTGGCTTTGGACTTTGATTACGCTGATCTCTGGAACACTTTGGACACGGCTTACGGAACTCTACTACGCTGCTCTCTACGCTCCACGACCCAGGCTTATGGACACTCTACCACGCTGTTCTCCCTACACCTTGACCATTGGCTTACAGTCTTTACCCTTCTACGCTGGAGTTGGCAAGTACTGTACTCTTTCTATTTTTGTTCCCTGGACCAACTACGCTACTTCCACACTACGGCCGTGCCCCCGTTTACTGTTAGGTGTGTGGTATTTTTCCTTTCCGCCTCAGTCCCGGGTCTCGTCTGGCTTGTGGGCAGGCCGAGCGTTACAATCGCTTTCAATGGAGCAGTTCCTTTCTAAACGGGATATTTTTGAGCCATTGTGCATGATGGTTGTGGATGCATGTACATAGTTATTCACAGAAACAGATTTGAAGTGGGTGGTAGTAACAATATTGCCCTCTAGATCTGAGGTCAAAGTCAGATCCAGAAAAACCACAGAGATGGGATTAATATCAAACGTAAACTTCAAACCCATTTCGTTCTGATCAAAAAAACTCAGGACATCAGAAAAAACTGTGATATCACCTTCCCAAATAATAATATCATAGATGAAACGGCCACAGTATACGAGGCCCGCCCCCAGCTCCAAATTTTGCCAGACAGATGTTTCTTCCCAATATCCCATAAAGAGATTGGTATAGCTGGGGGCAAACCTCGTACCCAAGGCCGTTCCACAGATCTGTAAATAAAATAAATCCTCAAAAGAAAAATAATTGTGAGTCAAAATAAAAGTGATACTATCCAATATAAATTTCTTATGTGAAGTGGGGATGGAAGGATCCGTGCTGAGCCAGAAGTCGATGGCCCTGATCCCCCTGGAATGATCTATACCCCTTTCCTCTCCCCCACCCTCCCCTCCCGCCTCCCCTTTCCTTCCCCCTTTTCCCCACCATTTCCCCTCTCCTTCCCCTCCTGTCCCATATCCATCTTCTCTTTAAAATCAATACCACTCTTATTACTCTTTTATCATTATAATTCAACATATTTCTACAATCTCTGTGTTTTTTTAGATTAAGTTTACAATCATGGATCCATTTTTTATATATATATATATATCTATTACATGCACACATATAGTTCTATATTATTCATTTAGTGTATATATTATTAATATAATTTTTTAATATTAATAATTTTTTATAAAATATTTTTTTATGGTTTATTATTATGATTGTTGGTATTTCAATGCACATTTTTGTTTTCCACTAATTCCTTTATTCATTTATTATCTGTATTCAGTTTTTACCATTCTCTAGTACATAGAATAATGTATATTTATATTTGTTTATAGTACTTTTGTCATATTTTCTATACTTATTAATTGGGTTTTTTACATCTCTGTATCTCATTATAATCTATAATTGTTTTATGCATAGTCCCTCTTTCTTTATTCATTTTGAATTGGTACATGTTCGTATTGTAATTGTTTCTATATAATGATTGTCAGGGGGGGTTCTTGCTGGCCTCCCCTCAGTGGCTAGTTTCCGATGCCTCTCATTGTTTGATGTGGTTAGGGGAATGGCCTATGTGGGGTCTCCACCAATTACCCCAGACGCATAGATATAAATACACAGTCCTCCATGTTTGTAGTAATCCCTTTGACAAAGTCGCATAGTGTGACGAAACGCGTCAGGGTATGCTTATTACGACACTACGTCATCACGCAAGTGCACGCTTTACGGCCGGAGCGTGCAGGGAGCTGTATTGAGGCTGTTTTACTCGCAAGCTATACTGCAAGCAGACACGCAGAATACAATCTGTGGAACCAAACAGAGGAAGAACTTTTACTGGTGATCCGGCAAGAACTTTCCTTGGACTGTCGATGTGATCGGGGACGCTGCTTACCTCGTTGGTGATGATATAATCACAAATTGCCTGTTATTTACTATCTTTGTGAGTGTTTTTAATCCCTCTCCCTATCCCTATTTTTATTAAATGTACAATTGAACGCTATGGGGCGTGCGCTCACTGTTTTTTTTCTCCCCGTTTCTATAGTATAAATATATAGCTACATATGGTCACCTGTATTTCAATATGGTCAGTGCTATATTTATCAATATCTTAGGTGGAGATGGCTGATTTGTGTATTATATATTATACTAGCTGATATACCCGGCGTTGCCTGGGATTTGATTTTCCTGCGTGAGTGGGTGGGGGAGAGACAGACAGGATGGGTGGGTGGGTGGGGGACAGACAGGGTGGGTGGGGGACAGACAGGGTTGGGTGGAGGAGAGACAGGGTGGGTGGGGGAGAGACAGGGTGGGTTGAGAGACATTGGGTGATAGACAGGGTGGGTGAGTGGTTGGGTGAGAGACAGGGTGGGTTGGTTCTTGGGTGGGTGAGAGACAGGGTGGGTTGGGTGAGAGACAGGGTGGGTTGGGTGAGTGACAGGGTGGGTGGGTGAGAGACAGGGTGGGTGGGGGAGAGACTGGGTGGGTGGGGGGGAGAGACTGGGTGGGGAGGGGGAGAGACTGGGTTCGAGACTGGGTGGGGGGGAGAGACTTGGTGGGTGGGGGTAGGAGGGAGTTTGGGGGGAGAGACTGGGTGGGGGGGTAGAGACTGGGTGGGTGGGCGGGGGAGAGAGTGGGTGGGAGGCGGTGCCTAATGGCAAGGTGGGTGGGGTAGAGACAGGGTGGGTGGGTGAATGAGAGACAGGGTGGGAGGGTGGGTGAGAGACAGGGTGGGTTTTGAGAGACAGGGTGGGTGGGTGAGAGACAGGGTGGGTGGTTGAGAGACAGGGTGGGTGGGTGGGGGAGAGACATGGTGGGTGGGTGGGGAAGAGACAGGGTGGGTGGGTGGGGGAGAAACAGGGTTGGTGGGTGGGGGAGAGACTGGGTGGGCGGGTGGGAGAGACTGGGTGGTTGGGTGGGAGAGACTGGGTGGGTGGGTGGTTGGGTTAGAGACTGGATGGGTGGGTGGGAGAGACTGGGTGGGTGGGTGGATGGAGAGACTGGGTGGGTGGGTGGGTGGGGGGGGAGAGACTGGATTTGAGAGACTGGGTTGGGGGAGAGACTGGGTGGGTGGGGGGTTACTGGGTGGGTAGGTGGGAGGGGAGAGACTGGGTGGGTTGGGGAGAGACTTGGGGGGGAGAGACTGGGTGGGGGGGATAGACTAGAGACTTGGGTGGGGGTGGAGAGATTGGGTTTAGAGATTGGGTGGGTGACTTTGGGGAGAGACTGGGTCGGGGGGAGAGACTGGGTGGGGGGGGGAGGAGAGACTGGGTGGGGGGTGGGAGAGAGTGGGTGGGTTGGGGGAGTGACTGGGTGATTGGGGGGGTAGAGACTGGGTGGGTGGGGGAGAGAGTGGGTGGGAGGTGGGGGGGAGACTGGGTGTGGGGGTGGGGCGGGAGAGACTGGATGGGTGGTGGGGGGGTTGAGACAGGGTTGCCAGTGACTGTGGGATGCCAGTGACTGTGGGTTGCCAGCGGCGCCTAATCGCATGGTGGGAGGGGTAGAGACAGGGTGGGTGGGTGGGTGAGAGACAGGGTGGGTGGGTGGGTGGGTGAGAGACAGGGTGGGTTTTGAGAGACAGGGTGGGTGGGTGGGTGAGAGACAGGGTTGGGTGGGAGACAGGGTGGATGGTTGAGAGACAGGTTGGGTGGGTGGGGGAGAGACAGGGTGGGTGGGTGGGGGAGACTGGGTGGGTGGGGGAGAGACTGGGTGGGTGGGTGGGTTGGGGGGAGACTGGGTTAGAGACTGGGTGGTTGGGTGGGAGAGACTGGGTTGAGACTGGATGGGTGGGTGGGAGAGACAGGGTGGGTGGGTTGAGACTGGGTGGGTTGAGACCCTAGAGACTGGGTGGGTGGGTGGATGGAGAGACTGGGTGGGTGGAGAGACTGGGTGGGTGGGTGGGTTGGGGGGAGAGAGACTGGGTGGGTGGGTTGGTGGGTGGGGGAGTAACTGGGTTGGGTGGGGGGGAGAGACTGGGTGGGGGGAGAGACTTTAGGTGGGGGCTGGAGAGATTGGGTTTAGAGATTGGGTGGGTGGGTTTGGGGAGAGACTGGGTCGGGGGGAGAGACTGGGTGGGGGAGAGACTGGGTGGGTGGGGGGGGAGAGACTGTGTGGGTGGAGGGGGGGAGAGACTGGGTGGGCGGGGGAGAGACTTGGGGGGTGGGAGAGAGTGGTTGGGTGGGTTGGGGGAGAGACTGGGTGGGTGGGGGGGTAGAGACTGGGGGGGTCAGGGGGAGACACTGGGTGTGGGGGTTGGGGGGGGAGAGACTGGGTGGGTGGGTGTGGGGTTGAGACTGGGTTGCCAGCGACTGTGGGTTGCCAGTGACTGTGGGTTGCCAGCAGCGCCTAATGGCAGGGTGGGTGGGGTAGAGACAGGGTGGGTGGGTGGATGACAGACAGGGTGGGAGAGTGGGTGAGAGACATTGAGAGACAGGGTGGGTTTTGAGAGACAGGGTGGGTGGGTGAGACTGGGTGGATGGGCAGTGTGAAAGACTGGGTGGGTGGGTGGGTTGAAAATGGGTGGGAGAGACTTGGATGGAGAGACTGGGTGGGGGGGGGAGAGACTGGGTTTGAGAGACTGGGTGGGTTGGGTGGGGAGAGACTGGGTGGGTGGGTGTGGGGGGACTGGGTGGGTAGGTGGGGGGGGGAGAGACTGGGTGGGTTGGGGAGAGACTGGGTGGGGGGTGGAGAGATTGGGTTTAGAGATTGGGTGGGTGGGTTTGGGGAGAGACTGGGTCAGGGGGAGAGACTGGGTGGGGGAGAGACTGGGTGGGTGGGGGGGAAGAGACTGGGTGGGTGGAGGGGGGGAGAGACTGGGTGGGCGGGGTAGAGACTGGGTGGGTGGGGGGTGTGGGAGAGAGTGGTTGGGTGGGTTGGGGGAGAGACTGGGTGGGTGGGGGGTAGAGACTGGGGGGTGAGGGGGGAGAAACTGGGTGGGGGGGTGGGGGGGAGAGACTGGGTGGGTGGGTGGTGGGTGGGGTTGAGACTGGGTTGCCAGTGACTGTGGGTTGCCAGTGACTGTGGGTGAACCCCCCCCCCCCCCCGGTCCATTAAATGTTCCCTGCGGCGCGCGTGCCCTTCACCCAGCTCACCCTGGTCGGCAGCGGATGTTCCCCCCTCCCCCCGGTCCTGTGGGGTGTGGAGGAGAACAGTGGAGTTGCGCGGGACCGCACTGGTAAGCGCGCAAACTCTCCCTCCAGCGCCATGCCCGCATGTGGGGGGCGGGAGGCGGCGCCTCATGGCCCGCTCCTCCCGCGTATATTTTCTGTCTGGAGCTGAGGGTGGAAGGCGCGCCGAGGGGGAAGGTAAGCTGCGGGTGAGGGGGGGTGAGGGGGGGTGATGGGGGGGAGCCGGCGGCAGCTACCACATTGGTGTCGCTTGTGGGAAGGCTGGAGGCACGCACGGGGGAAGGCTGGAGGCTCCCCGTGTCCCCCCACCGGCCGCCCCAGGAGACAGTCATCCGCGCTCCCCCCTGTGGCCAAGCAGGGTTAAAGGCGCCACGAGGGGGGAAGGTGCGCCGAGGGGGAAGGTAGCGGGGAGGTGAGGTGCGGGGGAGGTGAGCTGTGGGTGAGGGGAGGTGAGATGTGGGTGAGGGGGGTGATGGTGGGGGGGAGCCAGCGGGAAGGTGAACTGTGGGTGAGGGGGGTAGGAAAGTGGGTTACACTTACCAAGGTCGGTGTGTGAGTCCGAAGGGGGGTGACAGTCTCAGGAGGTATGGTGAGTCTGCAGGGGTGAGAGTCTGTGGTAGTATGTGTGTGTGTCTGTGTGTGTGTGTCACAGTGGAGTAGGTGTGTCTGTGATGTCAGCGTACCTCTTGGCCAATGAGAGTCATGGGCGGGCGGACCAACGGACCAATGAGAATCCCCACATCTACTAACAATCAAATAACTTTCAATTTTATATATGTAGCCATGTGTAAAATTGGTGTACATATCTCTTTCTCATGCTGGCAGTAAACCTGGTAAGTATGCAGGAATGCCAGTAGTCATCATGGAGGTTTGCCCTCACACCCTGGTGAGGTGTCATATGTCCCATAGGAAGTGACAACATGCTGTGTGTCCACGGTTAGTGACCTCAGAGATGTGCCTGTTCCTAGGTGATATAAGACACAGCACTGCCAAAAGTTAGTCTGTTCAGTTCCTGTTGCTGTGCTGCCTCTGTTCAGTAAGAGGCACATGGAGGTCTGCAACATTGTTGCAGTAGTCTGATGCAGAGCTGTGAGTCTGGCAGCACAAGGCCGACAGGGAAGCTGGTGAATCTCCCTTAGGGGAGAGGTGGAAGCAACTCCATTAGAAACGGAGGGACCTTTCAGAGGGAAGCAGCTGAACAATGGAGGGCTGATTACACCCATTGTGGAGGGCAGCTGGCCCACCGTACTAATAAAGATGTTCCTGATTAACAACACTCTCGTGTGCAAGTGTGGAGTCATTGCACAGAGAGAAGCACCACAGAGGAGTTCCTCATCAGACTCATCCCCAAGCGGACGCCGGGATCCTGATGAGGTGGAGGCGCTGCACTGGATCTAGGTAGGACTCAAGCACACTACCTCAGCTGCCTGTCTGGGTTGGCAAATCCCCACACACCATCATGCGGGAGACTCAGGAGTCCTGTTGCCAACAGGTGCACCACCAGACACTACATCGTAATGGGGACTGGTTAGACCACAGGGGCCAATATGAGATTGGGGGGGTCAGACCGGTTCACAAAAACCGTTACATTTGGAGGCTCTGCTGAGAGATAGACCTGTCAACAGGACAGGCTTTTGCTAGGCACACTGGGAAACAGGGAGAAGTGTCTGCTGCCACTTTGTGCTGCGTTGGGACGGACCTAGGGGTGGTCAAGGGGGCTGATGGCGTGTGTCAGTTCGTAGGGACGACCTAGGGGCCTGAAAGGAGTTGGGGGTTTGGAGCCGGGCTATAGCTGTCCTAGTCACCTTGAGGTAGTGCTAGTTGGTAGGATGCCAGAAGGGATAGCCTGTTAACGTGGTCAGGAATCCTGGAGAGGGCTGCGCTAGGCTAACCAAGACAGGTAGACGCCCAAGTACTGCATGGGAGCCCCAGAGTACTCTATCCCATTCCAGACCTCTTACCGTAGGGAGCACAGACTGGGAGGAAGGAGACACAGCAGACACTGAGAGAGTGAGCCTAGCCTGAGGTAGTGCATACATGAGTCCAGCCTACATTTGGTACACAAGGTGGTGCATCAGGGCAATCTTTATTGTACCGGTATGGCAGCTGCCCCGCAGAGAGGAGCTCCATAAACAATCAGAACAAACACCGCAACGCAAGATGGCGACGGCGTTGGAGTCAGTAGTAATGCGCAATCAGTCCGTTGTGTGTAAAGAGGACAGGGGACAATTGATGAAGCGGTACTACAGTCTTCGTCAGAAAGACGGAGAGGAGCTATCTGAGTTCCTCCTGCGGATTGGAGCAGTCTTGTGGGAGATGCGGAGAAGGGATCATATTACGGCCACCGAAGTGGATGTGTTCTGTTGTGATCAATTTCTGAGAGGAGCGATACCTGACCATCCTGTTGTGGTCATGATGAGGTGCTCTTGGATGCGGGGTGACCCCCTTTCCTGGAAGTGGCTAGTGGAGAAGATAGAGAAACACGAAGTTACAGCTGCTGCTAATATGGATAGCAGAGCGACCCAAAATGGCGGTTCCCGCTTCCCTGGGAGACCGTGTGAGCCAGTTGCAGAAAATGCTGCAAATGCTAAAATTGCAGAAACTTGTCCGGGATTGGCGGGAAAACCTAAACCCCACCCCCGCCAGCCAAGTGACGTCGTGCAGAGCCAGAGTCACTCCTTGAAAGAGTGTGCCGCACCTCCTTTAAATTCCACCAGGGGGAGCGAGAGCTTTGAGCAGTCATCAGCCATTTCTGTTCACCAGGAGGAGGATTCGGGACTCTATATCACTATGAGTCCTGCTGAAGTTCAGGCTGTCTTCAGGAAGAAGTTACTTAGTGCCTCCCATGACCAACACCCAGCTGTGGTGATGCCCCAGCCGGCGGACCACACCAGTGAAGCTGGAGATAAGGAATCACCTGCCCCGTTATCTATGGAACAGGAGAGACCACTGTGCAAAGTGTCTCCCGTAACCAGCACAACAAAGAGCGAGATAGACATTGGGGTATATCCCTATTTATTGCCAGGAGGCTCCCTGGTAGTCAAGGCGGGAGCGGACACAGCCATGCTGACGGCTGAAGCCCCGCGTGCGGCCTGCACCGAACCAGTTGATCCCGGAGAATGGGGATCGCTCCTAATGATCAGAACGGAGCCTGAAGAGAGAGGGGTCTACAACCGCGGTGAGAACCCGGAACCTCACCGTCGGTCCCCTGCGGGAGTGCCACTCCCCGAGTCGGAGTTCGGCTTCTCGAAAGAGGAACAAGCGACCCTAACGACGGTGGTGATGCGCCTACCGGCGGACCACTACAGCGGTGCTGGAAAAGAACCGGCACTTACCTGTGTCGCGGCGGAGCGGAGTCTCGTGTCGCCGGTGCAGAAACAACCTGAGAGGTGGAGTTCCATGGCCGTGGTGACTGGTGGAGTCGACGGCGGAGGAAGAACCATCCCGAGCCGACGGAGCGGTGAGACACATCCTTACCCTCCAGAGGCGCCGGTGGTGGCAACGGCGGAGAAAGGCCTAGCCCAGGCCCGAGCGGAGCGGAGAGCAGAACCATCACTTCCGGCGGCGGATGTCGTTGTGGAGGAAGAGATCCCGCATGGGGATCCATCACAAGATGGCGGAGTATCCGGGTCCGGTGATGATGTCACTTCCGGCGGAGGTAGTGGAACGACCAGAGAGAGAACCACAACGCCTCGGCGATCGGGCAGTGCTTCCCGATCACCTGTGTCAACAAAGAGCTGGCAGGCTGCGAGGAGAGCTGAAACGGGTGAGGCCCAACCAGCGGCACGTCCGCACAATGATACGGGACTATCCGAAGGCAGAGAGCGTGTCGGAACCCCGCGGATGCCCATTTCCTGTCCCTATGCCCAACCCCATGCCCTAGCTAAAGCCCCTGTGCCAGTCACCTTTCCCTGTGGGTCCACATCCAGTTTGGGAGTGTCGGAAGGGTCCCAGGGAATCGGTGAGGAATGGACTGGGGAGAGACTGAACAGCTATGCCTCTGATGGTGGGTCGAGGGGTGGAGGGCGGTTGGGAAAAGTATCCGAGTCCCGATGGGTACCCAGTGTGGCCGTAGTTAAGTCTCAGGATAGCTCCAAACAAGAGAGGTGGTCTAGGCCTCTTTCATCAAGGACCTCTGGGGTATCTTCTTGGGTGGATACGGAGGAGGGGGACTCACTAGAGTGGGGGTCTGAGGAACGTAAGGAGACCCGATGGTGGGCTCCCTTATTTGAGGGATACGTGGGGTGGATGGACCGCACACGGTTCTTACTACAGAAAGAGGACGTAGTGGACTATTGGTGGGCGGTGGGGGAATTTATACCGGCCCAGAGGAAGAGGGAGATGCAGGAACGATGGTTTCAGATATGTCAGCATAATATAGAGCCTACGGGGCCTGGGATATTATCTGACCCCGTGGACACAGACGAGCCCCTGTCATGGGTGTTGCCAGGGAGGGCAGGGAACGCAGAGCTGACTAGGAGCAGCCGGGCCAAAAGGGCTATTATAGCCAAGTACAAACACTCGCATGGCCTGGAATACCCATACGTCCCTGAGCCCCTCATGGAGGGAGAAATTGAGTTTAAGATGGGTTCCACTGGTGAGGATAGGGGATATGGCACTGATGAGGAGGAAGGATCAGGGGAAGAAGATTGGGATCCTGGCGGGTTAGATGAGAAGTGTCACCCAGAGGGTTACAGCATTGCTGCTTTAAGCCCAGTGGACCATGCTGTGTGCAAGCCACCGTAAGAGGGTATGGTAGTACCAGTAATGGATACTCCAGCAGGGAGTAATCCTGGTTGTTATACATCATCTACGTTAGGATGTATCTGTTATGTTTATGATGAAAAGATATGTACTATAATGTGTGTTGTTATGTTTTGCAGTGCTACCTGAAGGAAGGTTCCGCAAATTTAGATCCCAGCCGGAACGTTGGGTTCCACCAGGGGGAGAATGTAGCCATGTGTAAAATTGGTGTACATATCTCTTTCTCATGCTGGCAGTAAACCTGGTAAGTATGCAGGAATGCCAGTAGTCATCATGGAGGTTTGCCCTCACACCCTGGTGAGGTGTCATATGTCCCATAGGAAGTGACAACATGCTGTGTGTCCACGGTTAGTGACCTCAGAGATGTGCCTGTTCCTAGGTGATATAAGACACAGCACTGCCAAAAGTTAGTCTGTTCAGTTCCTGTTGCTGTGCTGCCTCTGTTCAGTAAGAGGCACATGGAGGTCTGCAACATTGTTGCAGTAGTCTGATGCAGAGCTGTGAGTATGGCAGCACAAGGCCGACAGAGAAGCTGGTGAATCTCCCTTAGGGGAGAGGTGGAAGCAACTCCATTAGAAACGGAGGGACCTTTCAGAGGGAAGCAGCTGAACAATGGAGGGCTGATTACACCCATTGTGGAGGGCAGCTGGCCCACCGTACTAATAAAGATGTTCCTGATTAACAACACTCTCGTGTGCAAGTGTGGAGTCATTGCACAGAGAGAAGCACCACAGAGGAGTTCCTCATCAGACTCATCCCCAAGCGGACGCCGGATCCTGATGAGGTGGAGGCGCTGCACTGGATCTAGGTAGGACTCAAGCACACTACCTCAGCTGCCTGTCTGGGTTGGCAAATCCCCACACACCATCATGCGGGAGACTCAGGAGTCCTGTTGCCAACAGGTGCACCACCAGACACTACACCGTAATGGGGACTGGTTAGACCACAGGGGCCAATATGAGATTGGGGGGGTCAGACCGGTTCACAAAAACCGTTACATATATATAGATATATATATATATATATATATATATATATATATATATATATATATAGTTGTGTGAATAAAAAAGTACACCCTCTTTGAATTATATGGCTTTAAATATCAG
The DNA here is from genome assembly GCF_040206685.1 of Ascaphus truei. Classification (NCBI taxonomy): domain Eukaryota; kingdom Metazoa; phylum Chordata; class Amphibia; order Anura; family Ascaphidae; genus Ascaphus; species Ascaphus truei. The sequence goes on from NC_134499.1 coordinate 1,035,475, forward strand.
GATATAATAACAATCATCTGTTCCTTAGCAGGTCTTAAAATTAGGTAAATACAACCTCAGATAAACAACAACACATATTACACCGTGTCATGATTTATTTAACAAAAATAAAGCCAAAATGGAGAAGCTGTGTGTGAAAAACTAAGTACACCCTTTCTGCTTCCATAGGAATTAAGATGCTAAGTAGCAGACAGGTGCTGCTAATCAAATGCCCTTGATTAATTGATCAAGTGTGACCACCTATAAAAAAGCCGAAGTTTTAGCAGTTTGCTGGTCTGGAGCATTCAGGTGTGTGTTAACACAATGCCAAGGAGGAAAGACATCAGCAATGATCTTAGAGAAGCAATTGTTGCTGACCATCAATCTGGGAAGGGTTATAAGGCCATTTCCAAACAATTTAAAGTCCATCATTCTACAGTGAGAAAGATTATTCAAAAGTGGAAAACATTCAAGACAATTGCCAATCTTCCCAGGAGTGGACGTCCCAGCTGTGAGGATTCGTCATTCCGGCGGTTCTGTCTCCTTAACCCTCACCTGTCCGTCAGGATCCAGAGGCACTCAAAGAGGGCATCCCAGTAGTGGTTCGCATGCGCAGCACGCGGGCAATGCGCGGTCTCCGCCCCCGCACTAACGCGGGTGCCGTGGCGCACACGAGTGGCGCGCGACCGGGTCTCCAGCATGATGCGCGGGTTACGCGCGGGGTTTCACGTTCTCTCTAGAGGTCTCAACCCCACTCCTAATCGGCTGCACAATTGGACGCACCTGCACGAGTGAGGGCTCCTCCAGTTCCTGGTTGCCTCCCATTGGAGGGAGGTCCTATTTATACCCTGTCTTAGCTTTCCTTCCTTGCCGAGCATAACCTGTGTTTGTGACGCTGCATCTCACTGCATCCACTACCCTGCCTTGTCTGCCTCTTATCCTTGCTGCCTGACCCTGCCTTGGACTTGGACTTTGTGATACTCTCCTGCACTGACCCTGGCTTTGGAATACGATGATCCTACTCTCTCCTGCACTGACTCTGGCTTTGGCTTTACAACGACTCTACTCTTTCCAATCCTGACCCCGGCTACTTACCCCAAAGATACGCTACTCTCCGCTCCTAGATCCGTCAAGTACCACGTTTATGCTGTCCTCTATAACCCTGACCCGGCTTGCAAGACTATCATACACTGTAGACGCGCCTTTGCGGTTGTGGTCGGCGTTCTTTACCAATCCCTACCTCAGCCCCGCACTCGCACCTCGTTTGTGGTGAGCTACGCACTACAGTATGCTCGGCCAAAAAAACTTCAACCCCGCTGTGGTAGGAAGAGTCCTGAGCACGCACGCCAACGTCCTGTCTAGCCTTGAAACCAAATTTTAGTCTAGTGACCAACACCTGAGAACCCTCCAGGAGGACTTTAGGACCCTATCCCTCCGACTACAAGGGCCACACACTGACCCCTAGCAGTTGGGCACTAGTACCATGGCCATGTCGGGGTTTCCTTAATCAATGCTTCATTCAGTTTGAGATGAATCCTTCCCGCTTCACTTCTTCTCGTTCCAAGGTAGCCTACATAATCTCTCTTCTCGTAGATGATGCACTTGCCTGGGCTTCTCCCATCTGGGAGCGAAGATCCGACCTCACCCAAAGCATAGGAGCCTTCACCAAGGAATTCCGCAGGGTGTTCGATACACAGGGTCAAAAGGTATCTGCAGCTTCTGCTTTATTCTATATCTCCCAGGGTAACCGGTCAGTCGCTCATTATGCACTCCAGTTTAAAACCATTGCCGCAGAGACGGACTGGAACGGAGAATCATTGTCTGCTGCCTCCTGACGGGGCTTGTCTGAAACCGTGAAAGTTAAACTTGTAACTCACGACCGGCCTACCAATCTGGAAGATCTCATTGCTATCTGCATCAAGGTGGACCACCGCCTTCAGGAGAGAAGGACAGAGAGAAGACTTCATCGCACGGCTCCTACCAGGATAAGCCCCAGCCAGGTAAGCCAGTTCGAACTTCCTGTCATAGGCTCATCTGAACCTATGCAGTTGGGAGTCACTACTCTCTCACGCTCAGAGAAGCAACGCCGCATAGATGCGGGTCTTTGTCTGTATTGTGGGGGTCCTGGACACTTCACTTTCTCTTGCCCCAACAAGGCGGGAAACGCAAGGTTCCCCTGAGGTTTTGGGGGTTCTAATTGGGAATGATCTCATTATCCCCTATAGCCACTTCTAATCCCACAAGGATCCTTGTGCCTATCTCTCTGTCAGGTGAGGGATTCTCTGTCTCCACATTTGCCTTTCTTGATTCTGGATCCAGGGGCAACTTTATTGATCTTATGCGCAAGAAGAATCCCATTGCCTTGGAGGCTATTATTGGTAGACCGCTTCAGTCCACGTTAATTTCTTTGGAGACTCAGATTTTCCAGCTGAGGTCAGCAGATAACCACTTGGAGGAAATTACTTTGAACGCCATTCACACTCCTTCCATAGCAGTGATCCTGGGACTACCCTGGCTACAGGTCCATAACCCCTCGATTGATTGGTTGAACAAAGAACCTATCCAGTGGAGTCCATACTGCGTTCAAAACTGCCTTGAGGGCCCAAGTAGTGTCTGTGCAACTACCTTATCTGAGGACAAAGTAAGGGTACTATTGCCGGAGGAATATACCGAGTTCAAGGATGTCTTTGATAAAGTCAAGTCTGAAATACTTCCTCCACATCGCCCCTACAATTGTCCTGTTGAATTGTTTCCCGGTACTACATCGCCTAGAGGAGCCACCTATCCATTGTCTATGCCTGAGACTAAAGCCATTAAAGAATATATTGCCGACAATCTTCAGAGGGGGTTCACCCGCAAATCCACATCTCCCGCTGGAGCCGGGTTTTTCTTCGTAAAGAAAAAAGATGGGACCTTGCGACCTTGCATTGACTATCGAGGTCTCAACAAGATTACTTTTAAAAAATCGCTATCCTCTTCCTCTCATTTCTGAACTTTTTGACCGTCTTCAAGGAGCTAGAATTTTTTCCAAACTGGATCTACGGGGTGCGTATAACCTTATTAGAATTCATCAAGGCGACGAGTGGAAAACTGCATTCAATAACAGAGATGGACACTACGAGTACATGTTCATGCCTTTCGGCCTCTGTAATGCCCCAGCCGTGTTCCAAGACTTTGTCAATGAAATATTTAGGGATCTTCTTAACTCTTTTGTAATCGTTTATTTGGACGATATCCTGATCTTGTCTAAATCTATGCAGGAACATGTAGAACACGTCAAGCTGTCCTCTATAACCCTGACCCGGCTTGCAAGACTATCCTACACTTTAGACGCGCTCTCGCAGTTGTGGTTGATGTTCTATACCAATCCCTACCTCAGCCCCGCGGTCGCGCCTCATTTGTGGTGAGCTACGCGTTACACCAGCAAATTCGCCCCAAGGTCAGACCGTGCAATGCTCAGAGAAATTGCAAAAAACCCAAGAGTTACATCTGAGACTCTACAGGCCTCAGTTAGCATGTTAAATGTTAAAGTTCATGACAGTACAATTAGAAAAAGACTGAACAATTATGGTTTATTTGGAATGGTTGCCAGGAGAAAGCCTCTTCTCTCTAAAAAGAACATGGCAGCACGGCTTAGGTTTGCAAAGATGCATCTGAACAAACCACAAGACTTCTGGAACAATGTCCTTTGGACAGACAAGACCAAAGTGGAGATGTTTGGCCATAATGCACAGCGCCACGTTTGGCGAAAACCAAACACAGCATATCAGCACAAACACCTCATAGCAACTGTCAAGCACGGTGGTGGAGGGGTGATGTTTTGGGCTTTTTTTTGCAACCACAGGACCTGGGAACCTTGCAGTTATTGAGTCGACCATGGACTCCTCTGTGTACCAAAGTATTCTAAAGTCAAATATGAAGCCATCTGTCCGACAGCTAAAGTTTGGCTGAAATTGGGTCAGCCAACAGGACAATGATCCCAAGCACACCAGCAAATCTACAGCAGAATGGCTGAAAAAGAAAAGAATCAAGGTGTTGCAATGGCCCAGTCAAAGTCCAGACCTCAACCCGATTGAAATGCTGTGGCTGGACCTTAAGAGAGCTGTGCATAAACAAATGCCCACAAACCTCAATGAACTGAAACAACATTGTAAAGAAGAGTGGGCCAAAATTCCTCCACAACGATGTGAGAGACTGATAAAGTCATACTGAAAATGATTACTACATGTTATTGCTGCTAAATGTGGTTCAACAAGCTATTGAATCATAAGGTATACTTAGTTTTTCACACATGGCTTCTCCATTTTGGCTTTATTTTTGTTAAATAAATCATGACACGGTGTAATATGTCATGTGTTGTTGTTCATCTGAGGTTGTATTTACCTAACTTTAAGACCTGCTAAGGAACATATGATTGTTATTATCTCCTGATATGTAAAACCATAGAATTCATAGAGGGTGTACTTTCTTTTTCACACGTGTGTGTGTGTGTATTTAAAAGAAGAAGCGGGTATCGCATGCACACCGTCAAAGAGTAATAAAGGTACCTCAAAATTCAATATAGTGGGTGCTACTGGGACATGGATACATGTATACACACACACACACACACACACACAATTTAACACCTTAAGTCATAAATCGCATACTGCACAGGGGGGAGGGATAGGTTTCAGTCACAGATACATTCCAGGATGCGCTGTTTTTACGTAAAAACCTTTCTTGCTTTATCCATTGTAACATCGCCGGAAGAGATCACGAAAGCTCGCACAAATAAAAGCATTTAGTTAGCCACAGAACGGTATCGTCTATTTATTTATTTATATATATATATATATATATATATATATATATATATATATATATAATTATATTATTTATATATATATATATATATATATATATATATATATACACAAATACAACTGTATGCTCATTATATATATATATATATATATATATATATATATATATATATATATATATATATATATATATATATATATATATAATCTTATAGATTTATCATTATACACACACTGTTTTTCATTGGTACCAGTAACACACTTATGCCTCCATCATGCCGCTATTTAGCAATGCCCCACTTGCAAACACACATTATTACACGAGCTCAGCACATACACAGATGATGCATCTTGCTCTCAGGTGAGTGAGTCAGGGTGAGAGATGTCCCTGTCTTCTAATAAACAAAAGGGGTGTTGTCTCTTTAAGTTTCACAGGGATGACATCAGCATTTGGGTTTGGCTGTGTGATTTCAGTGAGTAGAACAGAGCAGAGACAGCACACAGACTGGAGGGGGAAGGAGAGCGATTCAGCTACACACAGGCACTGCAGGTAAGCACTGCTCCCCTCAATCCACATTCATCCTGCCCCCCACAACCTCTCACACACGTGACACCCCCAGGAGCAGACAGCGCCCCCTCTCAGCTCTCCATCCATACCCATATTGAGGGGGGCAGAGGTTTTTATGGGGTTGAATTTTAGGGGGAAACAGCCTCCCCCCATCTGCTTGTTTCCCCCCCCCCCCCTTCACTTCTCTGAGGGGGAGGGGTGTGCTACAAATAACAAAAATTATAGGCGTAAGATTAATGTAACACCCCTATAATAAATCCTGCAAAACAATAGGATATATATATATATATATTTATTTTTTTTGGGGGGGGGCGGAAATGTCTGAGTGTTTTCTGTGCATTTTTAGGGTGGGCAGACTTGATATTTTCCAAGTCCCTTCTGCATAAAGATTCAAGGGGTTGTCACTGAAATCTGTCTCTTGTCCCTAAAAAGAGAACGGGTTTGGGGTGAGGGTCTCCACACATACTGTATCCATATATCATTTCAGCCTTCTGATTTCTGGAGCTCCTCCAAAGAGGTAGTAATTTATATGTATTGCAGTGTTTGTACCCCACATTTAATTATATTTCAATTTCTAATGTTTAACCCCTGGCTCTGCAACACCCCACTATATCCTTCAATCTGTTCTGTATTCATAGGGTGGGGTATTGGCCTGGGAAAGAATCAGAGCCCACCCCCTTTGTTCTCTGCTGGACAAACAATATAGATTTGATGCATTGGTGAAAGTCTTTGGTATATCCAGCCAAATTGTGGACTGGTTTGGTAAGGGTTTAATTGGCCAACAAAATACATTTCCACTGTTCCTGTTACACAACATGCGATGTTGGCCCACCAGATCCAATCAACGTGTGTGTGTATATATTATATATATATATATATATATATATATATATATATATATATATATATATTTTGTGCGTGGATACATATGCACAATTGTTATATTTGTGTGTATAAGCCCCTGACTGGGTGTCCTTTTTTTTTTTTTTCTCCCCCAATACTGTTACTGTATCTCGTATGTCAAATGTGGTCAATACATTGTTATTGGTCTTCAGCTCCGTATAACTATATGGCAAGAAAAGGGACCCCCTATTTGGACAGACCGTGCACAAATATATTGGGGTAATCCTGCCCTGCGGATTCTCACACAACGCCACCGTGGTACTGTGTACTGCTACCCATCCCACTGCCAGGCCTTCAATGCTACACTACCAGATCCATATACCATATACCATGTACCCATGTACATGCCGATATCCCCCCACCACCTCTCATGGGCTGCCCATATTCATCCTGTAACCTTCTGACCTTATAATCATTTTTATTCCCCCACTAATATAGTCTCTCTCTGTGTGTTTTTAAATATATGTTGCACTTTTTACAATTTTTTTTTATTCCTTTCCATCCCGCTCACATATCGCATAAAAAAGTAATACAGCGGGTTTTTTTTTCTTCTGTTTTTGAAGATGTTAGTGTCAAAACACTTTTTTTCTCCTGGGCCTGATAAATATGGCCGCCGCCATGGTTTCCTAAACACAGCCTGTAACTTTGATGTTAAATTTGCTGTCGCTCTGCAGCAGTCGTAATGGGAGATTTTGTGGTGATGAAGAATGAGTTTGAAAACAATAGAGGAATAAATAGGGTTTTACAGTGGGATTTGGGAGCCTTGGCATTGATAAACAGGAAGCAGAAGTAGGGGGGGGGGGGTGTCTTGTTCTTTGTTGATTTAAGAATCTGCAGTGTGTACAGCCCGATATCGGGACCTTTCTGAGATCATATAGTCTTTATTTTGTTTGTTACCTGTGAGTGCCTAGTTTAATTTATTAGAAATTCCGGCTTCATTGGCTCTATACGCACCCAGGCAAGTTTGTAAGTTACGTGAGTGCCGTACGATATACATGAGAAGTCTGTGTGGTAAGATGCACCTAGGTAGTTACATCCAAGGTATCACAGTAATGTGATACCTTGGATGTCAAGTTACCAGGACTGGCTTAGGCTGGAGTATGTGATGCATTTTTCTTAACTTATTTTTATTTTATTTTTTTAATCTAGTCGTGAAAACGTAGAATAATTCAGGGTTTTCAGATTTGCGAAAAACACACACTTGCCCAAATTTGTGCACGTTTGTGCAGTGTTTTGCACTGTATAGAGGTATCCAGATAATACTTTGTTACTTATTGTCTTACAAAATACATACGCACACGCACGCAAATATACATGTTGTGCAGAGGGTTTATTGTATGAATATCTTTGTATAGCACCATCCATGTACCGCAGTAATACACGTGATTATAAAGGTGGGAGCGCTTCAGGCATAAACATTAAGGAAAGGAAGCCCTGTCCCAAAGAGCTTACAATCTAAGTAGGGAGATCTGACAAAACCACTTTAAAAATCGGGTTGCTAGAATTGCTCTGCTGTTGATGTCTGGGCTGCTGCAGACTGAAGGTTGTTTTTACTTGAGTATAAAGGTTGTCAGGTTTAGCACAGGGATAGTTATTTGATGGCTCATATAGATATAGATATAGATAGATACAGTATTCTCTTTAAACAAGGGCATTGTGTACAACAAAGATGGTGGCTGGCCTGTGATCCAATCAGTAACACGGAGATGTAGAGTTTGCTCGTTATACTGTGAATGTATTCCTTTCCTATTGTCTGATTGTGGTTGTTGTATTCTAATTCTCTGTACTGTTCTCTCTTGTAATGTGTTGCGTACATTATGGGAGAGAATACATATTTGTGGACTGCAGAATATATGTGTTTAGTTTTCATTCTCAGATTTTATTATTTTATTGTGTATGTGATTGAAAACCACTGGGCGGTTAGAAAATTATCGGTAGAAAGGAAAAATAATCGTTGTGTTAAACGATATTGGCGCTCACCCCCTGTTCAGTCCCTGCTGAAAAACAGAATCTTTAAAATATAAGAAAAAATTGTACCATCAAAAAAAAAAAGGCACTTATTGCAAAGCTGAAACACTTAAAGGTGCCGATTTTCTACACGGATTAGTAATTGTACCACTCAAACACAAGCCGACACCTCGGCATAATCCTGAGGAAGGTGACATGTGCATGGAAATACGCTGGCTTGCTTCTAGGTGTAAATGCTTCTTCCCCTGTATTATTGCTGCCGAATGCTGACTCTCCGTAGAGTACACTAATGTGTTGCTGCATTATATGTATGCGTTAATTACCCCTGTGTCACTCCACATACACTGATAACCTGACTGGCCGCACTTGCAGAACAGGGCTATCTGCCTTTTGGCCATAGTGCCGGCTGCCAGGATACTCATTGTGTGGTCAGCAGCTAGTTCCACTATACATTATTTCACTGTACCTTTATCACACAAATGAATAGCAGTTGGGGCCCTTTTCAAAGCCCTAGAGCAAACTCCAGTCCTCAAGCCCCCCCGCGCAACAGGTCAGGTTTTAAGAATAGTCATGCTTCAGCACAGGTGGCTCGATCTTGAGCCGCTCTGCTGAAGCTGGGATATCCTGAAAACCTAACCTGTTGCTGGGTGCTTGACGAGTGGAGTTGAGAACACCTGACTGAAATGTGATGTCAATATATTCTGAAAGATGAGGCCTCCTAGGGCAGGCCATGGTTCTGTAAAATAATTGTAGGATATCAGTGCTTGGATCACACTGGTACTGAAAGGGTTAGCCCAAGGTTTCTTGTGTTATTAACCCTTTGGCAGCTGGCAAGCTGAAACATGTCTTAAATTACTGAGGAAATAGATCTGTGTCGAAGATGTTACAAAATTGAGCAATTCCAACATACTTGTGTTTGGTTTTTTTGTTTGATTTTTGTTTTTTTAAAGCTTTAGTTCCACGCAGCCAGTAAAAATGTATTTATTATTTTAAAACAAAGTAGTGTCTGCGCTAATTGTCTTTGCATAAACGTATTATTATTTTTTTTTATTTTTAAGAGGTAAAGAAGCCCGCTATTTAAAAAAATAAAATCTATCCCATCATTGAAGCAGGGGGTCTCAGGAGAGGAACCCCATTCTTTTCAGTTCACGGGACCCCCTGCTTCCGGAGATACTTGCCTCTGTAGGGGGTGACAGTGGCCGCTCGGCTGGCAAGGATCATATAATGGCCGCTATTCAAAGCTCCCGCACCCAGCGGGCCAATAGATAGCCGTGACATCATCCAGTGCAGCTTCTTATTGGCCCCCGTTGTGAGCTTTAAACCCAGCTCAGCCAGAGCGGCTATCGGCACCTACTACTGAGGTAAGTATCTCCGGAAGCAGGGGTCCCTGGAGCTGAAATGAATGGGGTTCCGCTCTGGAGATCCCCTGCTTCAAACCTCTGTAGAAAAAGAAAAAAATGTGACATTTTGAAAGAAAATCAATGGATTGGATTGCTTCTTTAGGATTTCTCACCTTTTTCCCCAAGCTGTTTTTTATTTGTAAGATCTGACTCTGTTCAGGAGATATGTGTTTGAGATATTAAGTGTTCGGGAGGTTAAAATGGAGCTCTCCCCGGAGCCCAGTGCAGTGTAAAGGTTATCATGGCTTGAGATGCTAGAATTGTGATTTTTTTTATTTTTTAATCCCGCTCCCCCTCGGCACAGCATGGTCACGTGACCGCGTTCAAATGCAGTCACATGACAAGGGAAACAGACTTCGCCCCAATCTCCCATGTCCCTTCAAACCACGTCCTGCGCTCCCCGGGAAACTAGAACGCGATGTAAGCTGAAAAACTAGCTTTCATTGATCCTGACGCGACCACTGCATCGCGAGGCCCCCCCGGAGTGACTGTCCTGGGGCCCCCAAAGGGTTAACACTATAAAAATAACGAGCAGGACCTGCTCAGGGGGAAAGATGCGAACATTACAGAAGTTAAAGGCGTTTGTGTGTGTGTCACGGCTGCTCCGACTGAGCTTGCGTAGCAGAGTTTAAAGCTTCTACATCACTCGGGACAATAGGAAGCTGAACCCTATGGAGGGAAGTATCTTGGGGGGCAAGGGGCCCCTAGAGCTGAACAATGTTAGTTTCAGCTCCAGAGATACTTGCTGCTGTAGGGGGTGCCGGTAGCAGACCCTCTGCTTCCCACTTAGCGGGGGGGAGGAGGAGAGAGGACATTGTATATGTGTATAGTACATCATTTTCTTAAGCGCATATGCACCTTTAAGTTCACACAGGCTTCTGGGAGGCTGACAAAGTAAGCCAGCGTCCATAGTAAGTGCAGCGGCGCGCGCGCAGCACACACAAGCCTGTGAGGCAATACGCATGGCCAGAGGGCAAGACCTAACCCTTTTGGTTTTGCCGAACGACGCCACATGCGACGTCACATGCGCGGTTCAGACAATGAGAGCGAACAGCTCACGTGACGTCACAGTACGCCCCCCAAACATTGAATTGTAGCTGCTCTTGGTCGCGTCTCCTGCTCCAGATCCCACGGGCCATGGATTGCCTGTGCTGCAGGCGCGCATGACATCACGCGCTCTTTCACGCGTGCTCACTATGTACAAGGCCTAAAGCTACGGGCGCACACATGTGCCTCTCAGCCCTCTCCCTCTCCAGCCGAGCGATCTGATGGACTTCAGAACACTCGCGGCGGGAGGGCGCGGCCATGACGTCGTGGCTGGTTCGCCCTCTGGCTGAACCGCCGCTGTGACATGGGCAATGCTCGGCCGCCGCTCCAAAAGACACACTTCTTGTCTTTTGGCAAAGGCGGTCGCACATCGCGCCTTGTAGCGCAGCTACTGGGGCCCATCCCATAGTGTTGTGCCTTGTGTGCGCCGCCCGCAGCTACTTGGGGCAACCCATAGTGTCATGCCTTGTGTGCGCAGCTACTGGGGCCCACCCATAGAGAGATGTGCCTTGTGTGCGCAGCGTGCGCAGCTACTGGGGCCCACCCCAGAGAGGGCCGTGCCTTGTGTGTAACGCGCAAGCAGCTACTGGGGCCCACCCCTTAGAGGGTCGTGCCTTGTGTGTAACGCGCAAGCAGCTACTGGGGCCCACCCCATAGAGGGCCGTGCCTTGTGTGTGTCGTGCGCGCAGGCAGCCACAGCCAGCGGGGACTAAGCTTTAGTTTCACTTTTTTGCATCCTGCAAAATAAATGTTTTCTCTGGGTCAACTTTATTCAAGTGTACCTGCTATAATATGTATGTTTTACCAATAATGGCTTCAGAATTACTTTGCGAACCCAGAACAGAGGGAAAAATGTGATTTGCCCGTCGCTTTATGGGCTGACAGTCTGAATAAAAATGGTAAAAACCCTACGCAGCCTTTATTTGCCATGAAAGTCTGCTCCCTCCTAGCAGGGGGAGAGAGGGGGAGCTTCCTGCTTCCTGCTCGTCTGTTACACAACTTCTGCGCCTGTGCTGTGTAGAAACAGGAAGTTTGGTGGTAACGTTAGCAAGAAAATGGAACGAGTTATGATGGTGGCAAATGTTAGAGAATTAAAACAAAAACTAAATAATTGGGGCAATACCTTGTAAAGGGACAAAGCTAAAGGGCACCCCTGCCTGCTGTGCTTTCCAGAAACCAGACCCAATATACACAGATTATAAAAAAAGGATTTTTGCACCGGCTTCACAGCAGGGAGTGTGCGGAGAAGCGGCTTTTCTGCACCCCAGATTATGTATGCAGCCTCCATATCTAAAAAGCCAGTTAGGGAGGGCGTGAAGGGTGATATACATTCATGTATATCTTCATTGATATAGCGCCCACAGTGTACTCCGTGCTTTACAAAGACAATACAGTACAGGGAATTATAATCCAATAAGCGCAGCAAAATCAGATGAGCAAAGGAAACCTCTGACCCGGGAGTTTACAATCCAAGATGCGGTAAAACAAAGGCCAAAGATGAACTAAAACCTTCCAAAGACGCCATTAATGTTTACAAACCTCCGACTTTTCCAGGTTTCTTTATTAAAGTGATCGCACGCCCTCTGACATGTAACCTAACAGGAGCATTCCGAGATAAATGTTCCCCTTTTCTTTCAGCTTAGTGGGGGTAGAGGGGGTGGGTAAGCGGTGTTGGTATCATGCACCGGAGACCCCCGGGCTCCCGAGATACTTTCCAGATAAGGAGCCGGCGGTACTCACGGATGTTTCCATTCCCCCACGTGACGGGGCGGCGACTCGCCCCGCAGCGTCTTGGCCTGTGGGAGATTTCAACCTCCATTTTGTGTTTTCCCTGGAAGGGGGGGTGACCTTTGGTCCTTTTCTCCCCCCCCCCCCCCCCCCCCTCCTTCCCCTCGTGAAGTGTTTTGGGAATTAGGGGATCTTCGGAGCGGAAATTAACCCCTTCCTATATGTTTTTTTTAAAAAACGTGGGGGGGGAAGAGAGAAGCCGTCTTCTGTAAGGGGAATTTGATACTTTCTGGGACTGCCTCTTAATCCCACTTGGCAGCATTGGTGCAGGGATAACATGAAAGCACTCTGGCACGCAACCCTCTTTTTTTATTTTTTTAATAATGGGTTTAAGTGCTTGAAAAGAAGCAAAATCCTAATTCTACTGAACACTACAGGGATAACTACAGTTCTCCAGGGCCACCAACAGGTCAGGTTTTCAGGATATCCCTGTTTTCTCTGCACAGGGGGTGCACTGAGCCACCTGTGCTGAAGCAGGGATATCCTGAAACCCTGACCTGTTGGTGGCCCTTCAGGACTGGAGTTGCCTATCCCTGCTACAGACAATATCACTGTCCATACAATACCTACTTAATTTCCCCCCCCCCCCCCACCTTGCCCCCCCCCCCCCCCAAAGCAGAGAAGCTGGAGAATTGCACACTGCAGATTGGTTTTCATGCCAGACCTTAATCCCAGGGAGGAACTGTTTACATATTGTTGTATCGCTGAGCTATTTAATAAGGTCCTTTTCGCACAGGCCTGGAGGACAGTACACACAAACTGGTTAAGGAAATGTTGACACTATTTGCAGGAAAACCCAACTGCTGACTGGACACGTGAAGTGACTCAAAGGGAAATGGTTGTAGAAAATGCAGTGTTTGGGGGGGGGGAGGGGGCTGGTTTGCTGACAGGCGGTGAAAGCGGATTTTGCAGAAAACTGGCTCTACAAAGGTTTCCGAGGAAACTGTATAAATGTGTGCCGCTGACTATTTTATTCCTGGGAAGCCGGCAGGGACCGCAGCACGATGCAGGGGGTGAGTAGCCGAGTATCAAGAGACTGGAGAGAACTAACACACAACATTGCTGCAGTATGAATGAAAGACTCGCTGCTGGTCCCTGCTCCATAACAGACCAACTCCAGTCCTCAAGGGCAACCAACAGGTCAGGTTTTAAGGATATCCCTGCTTCAGCACAGGTGGCTCAGTCAATGACGTCACACATCTCAGGTCATACGTCGTCCCGTTCCTGCGTTACACGCTGTGATGCTGCTTGTGCCCTCGCTGCTGGGAGTTGTGGTCGGGGACCGGTGCTCCAGGTCCTGCCTGTATTTCATCTACGGACTCATATCCGTGTTGGGATTTCAGCCGAGCGCACTTTTATATTTCTTAATGTAAGTTACTGATACACGTTGTGTGTGTTTTTATTATATCTGTTTGGATACTCATCTCTTCTTTTCTGGTCTATATCCTGAACCTGACCTGTTGGTGGCTCTTGAGGACTAGAGTTGGCCACTCCTGTTTTAGGGCAATCGTCAGCGCCTTTAAACTAGTGGTGCAGTCTGCATTTAGGAGTATTTGTTAAATGGGGAGGCAGGGATGTCTTTGGTCCATGTATTAGACCTTTTTTGGGGGTTATTCTAGAAGAACAGATCTTTTGGCGGGTTTTAATGGCTGTGGACAACTCTCTTTTCCGTTTTCCTCCCCAAATGACCCTTGTGGAAGTGCAGAATGACATTTGCAGGGCCCCTCTGGCGTGGAAGAGGTGAATTTCTGGAGGTTGGGGTTTACATGCTGCTTTGTATGTGAGAAGTGTGTGTTGGTGTCCAAGGTACATACCGTGTAGTGGTTTCCGAGGAGGAGGTGTTGTGTATACGGAGCGTTGGTGACCATTCTTTACATCCTAACCGGTTTGAACGGTTGTGAAGCCGCTTAGACTTCCTGGTTACTGCCGTTGTAAGCAGATTAATGCCCCAGTCGTGCATAGAATTGAAATGGAGAAATTACATTTGTGCCTTTTCTGCTTCCTTTTTCACCCAAATCACGGGGGGTGGGGGGGGGGTACTCTTTTATTGCAAGCGTGTGTGTAGGGGGGGAAATCGGTCTCTTTTTTTTAATAAATATGGCTGCCAGTGTAAATTAAATTAAAAAAAAAATGCTTAGCACAATGATATTGCTTCTTACTTGGGTGTAAATCTGGAATGCAAAACTAACAAACATCATGCATCCCGGTGCTCCAAATTATTCATTATACTTCCATGAAAATACTTTAAAAAAATGGTGACAATCACTGATATTGGTGAGTCTCTCCCAGGCGGGGAGAGCATGGCGGATGATGCGGGGGTCTCTCCCAGGCGGGGAGAGCATGGCGGATGATGTGGGGGTCTCAGGCAGGGGAGAGCATGGCAGATGATGTGGGGGTCTCTCCCAGGCAGGAAGAGCATAGCGGATGATGTGGGGGTCTCAGGCAGGAAGAGCATAGCGGATGATGTGGGGGTCTCAGGCAGGGGAGAGCATGGCGGATGATGCGGGGGTCTCTCCCAGGCGGGGGAGAGCATGGCGGATGATGTGGGGGTCTCTCCCAGGCGGGGGAGAGCATGGCGGATGTTGTGAGGGTCTCTCCCAGGCGGGGAGAGCATGGCGGATGATGCGGGGGTCTCAGGCAGGGGAGAGCATGGCGGATGATGTGGGGGTCTCTCCCAGGCGGGGGAGAGCATGGCGGATGATGTGAGGGTCTCTCCCAGGTGGGGAGAGCATGGCGGATGATGCGGGGGTCTCAGGCAGGGGAGAGCATGGCGGATGATGTGGGGGTCTCAGGCAGGGAGAGCATGGCGGATGATGTGGGGGTCTCTCCCAGGCGGGGAGAGCATGGCGGATGATGTGGGGGTCTCAGGCAGGGGAGAGCATGGCGGATGATGTGGGGGTCTCTCCCAGGCGGGGGAGAGCATGGCGGATGATGTGGTGGTCTCTCCCAGGCGGGGGAGAGCATGGCGGATGATGTGGGGGTCTCTCCCAGGCGGGGGAGAGCATGGCGGATGATGTAGGGGTCTCTCCCAGGCGGGGGAGAGCATGGCGGATGATGTGAGGGTCTCTCCCAGGCGGGGAGAGCATGGCGGATGATGCGGGGGTCTCAGGCAGGGGAGAGCATGGCGGACGATGTGGGGGTCTCAGGCAGGGGAGAGCATGGCGGATGATGTGGGGGTCTCTCCCAGGCGGGGAGAGCATGGCGGATGATGTGGGGGTCTCAGGTAGGGGAGAGCATCGCGGATGATGTGGGGGTCTCTCCCAGGCGGGGGAGAGCATGGCGGATGATGTGGGGGTCTCTCCCAGGCGGGGGAGAGCATGGCGGATGATGTGGGGGTCTCTCCCAGGCGGGGGAGAGCATGGCGGATGATGTGGGGGTCTCTCCCAGGCGGGGGAGAGCATGGCGGATGATGTGGGGGTCTCTCCCAGGCGGGGGAGAGCATGGCGGATGATGTGGGGGTCTCTCCCAGGCGGGGGAGAGCATGGCGGATGATGTGGGGGTCTCTCCCAGGCGGGGGAGAGCATGGCGGATGATGGGTGGGTCTCCCCCCAGCAGGAAGAGCATAGCGGATGATGGGTGGGTCTCTCCCAGGCAGGAAGAGCATAGCGGATGATGGGTGGGTCTCTCCCAGGCAGGAAGAGCATAGCGGATGATGTGGGGGTCTCAGGCAGGGGAGAGCATGGCGGATGATGTGGGGGTCTCTCCCAGGCAGGAAGAGCATGGCGGATGATGTGGGGGTCTCAGGCAGGGGAGAGCATGGCGGATGATGTTGGGGTCTCAGGCAGGGGAGAGCATGGCGGATGATGTGTGGGTCTCTCCCAGGCAGGAAGAGCATGGCGGATGATGTGGGGGTCTCAGGCAGGGGAGAGCATGGCGGATGATGTGTGGGTCTCTCCCAGGCAGGAAGAGCAGAGCATTGTTGACAATTGCAGATCTTTGTGGGGGGGGGGGGGGTTTCCCCCCTGATTACTGTATCATTTTAGTGAACCAACATAGGTCCTTCAC